>NW_026020483.1:45000-73551 GCF_900185275.1 Solanum verrucosum | reverse complement strand
TCAGAGAACAACTTTCACTCTCCACCAAATCTAAAAGGAAAGAAAAATAAGTGTCATGTAATATAAGAGAAAATGATATATCCGTAATATCAATATAAAGGTCATAAGTGAGATATTCTTACCAAGTTCAAATTGCTCCAAATAATCTAAATCTTCCCCAATTGCAATCGTAACTAAGTAGCTTTGAAGCCAATATTGACAACACATGAGCGCTTGCACCAATTTAGGAGTAAATAATTTTCTAAATAAATCAAGAATACGTTCTCTGGAACTAAATGCACTCTTTGAAGCCACACTAGAAATAGAAACTACTAGCACACCACGGGTCATTTAAGCAAGAATAGATAATCTAGGTGAGTTCATTTTCTACCAAACCAAGATATCAAAATCTTTATTTTCATTCTTAGTTACTTCACCTAGATACTTGTCCAACTTTGTTTAAGCATTCGAACTTCCATCGCCAGCTTTATGCTTCTTGAATTGTTGTGTAAATATTGCAACTAATTTTTTAGATTGAATTTGATGACTACTTACACTTGGTAAGTCCAATGTGCTAGTAGCTGAAGAAATATATGAAGATGATGAACTTTGAGACTCTTTCGAATGTTTTTCTTCCATACTTATTGAACAAAGAAGCCATGTACTTCATCTACCATCTCTTTCCTAATTCCCCCCCCCCCCCCAAACAAACTCAGTAGTGTAAAAGTAACATACTCACTTATAGAGTGGATCAAAAATACATGCAATATAAATAACTTTATTCATCTTTTTCGATTTATTCTAATATGTATGAATTTTCCCTTTCATGTTAGTTTCCATTTCAATCAAATCAAGATCTTCACTTTGTATCATAAACGCCACGTTCCAAACTACCAGGCCGTATAGTCACCTACTCTAACACCTACATAGCAGAACCCTTACACCAAATTTAAAACATGAAATGCAGAAGTGAACAAAATATACACTTAACACCCTATTTAAATAAGGAATCCTAAAAACTTAGTTAAAACAAAGTAATTTTGTCAAGAATTACAGTAAACCCTCCCAAGGAACTAGTCTAAAGAGATACAAGAGTTTCTAAGGAATAAAATTTATGGAAAAAAAAATAAGACACTACTCCCACCATAATGGAGGAGAAGTAGAAGTTGTTGGAGATCATCTTCGTCTTAGTCTAAGAAACATCAATGACCCTACAACCAGATTATGTCAGGTGCCATAGCAAGAGTAGTATCAATACAAATAACATCAAGTGGTAGTCATCATCAGTCGACCCAAATACGCCACATAGTATCATGTAAATTGTAACATTCCGCCTTAAAAAGAGCTAAATTTAGAAAGAACTAATTTGGAAAGAGCAAATTTGAGATTTGTTCAAGTAAAATTAAGTTGTGAGTTTTGGGTCAACTTCAAATGACCATAACTTTCATTACATGATGTGTTAGGTGACCCATAAGATATCAAATGAAAGTTCATTGAATCCTCTTTCCAACGCCACCGAGTTTACTAAGTTTCGAGTTTGGATGAAGTAGATATACCCGTTTAAAGTCAGACTGTCCAATTAAGGAAAGTTACCTGAATTAATGAGGGGTATTTTGGTCTTTACCTTACCCCATCAGCTTTAAACATTTTTAGTAGAATTTTAGGGGTCTAAACTGATTTGGATCATTTTTCACAATCCTAAATACGCTTAGGGTTTTAGAGAGGAGTTCAATAGAAGAGAAATAAAGGAAAAGATTCAAGCGCTCAAGGGTTTTTTGCAATCTTCGAGGGGTTTTCGCCAAGGATTCAATCCTAACGAGGTATGTAAGCTCTCATAGTGTTGGGTTCGTTCACCCACACGCCAATCATGTGATTTTAAATCCTTAATTTTGTTCTTGAGGTTTAATGAGTTGAGTTCTTGATGAGTTTCTTGAAGTTTCATTCTTAAATCGTTAATGATGAGTCTGATGAGTTCTTGAGATAAATGTTAGGTGTTTGAGGGTTTTTTTTTAGTAGAGTTTTGTGTACTTATGTTGGGTATTCGAATCTAAGTGAGTTGGGATGAAACCATTCGATTATAGGCGAATTCGGGACCAAAATTGAAAAGAAAATTCATTGGGAAGTTCTAGGGAGAGGTTGGGGCGGTGCGCCCCAGATGCCAAAAAGTTTGGGGCAGTGCGCCACAATTGATTTTCTAAAGTTTAGGGGTTGGCGCCCCGCGCCAGCAGAGTGCCAGGGTTGCCTGGCCCCACCATTTTTCTATCATTTGCTCCGTCTAAGTTCTTTTAAGGTGTACATTTACTCCTTTATGATTCTAACAACTCTAAACTACATTTAAACATCGAGAATCCTTCATATCATGAAACATAACCCTTGAATTCATAATTCAAATTCAAGGTAGAGTTTAGAGTAAAGTCTTGAGAGTTCTTTTGAGTCATATTGAGAAGTCTTTTACAATCTTTTAAAACTTGTTTTAAGACTTGGGTTGTAACACCCCGAATCGAAAGAGGGCACCATAGCAAATTTCAGCACTTCTAGGTGCCATCTACGTTGGCCAAACACGGCCCGTGGGTTGAACCATAGACCATAGGTGGGTCCATGGATTGGCCACTCAAAAAAATATGCTCAGGATGGGAACCACGACTAGACCTACGGATCGTCGATAGGTCCACGGTTCGTGGTCCAGGGGTCCGTAGGTCAACAAAAATTCTCTGACCACCATCCATAGTCCACCAGGACGAGTCGTGGGTCAGACCACGGTCCGTCGACTGGGTCCATCGGTTGGTAGGTCGATGACAGCTGACAGGTAGTTCAAGGGTAGTTAGGTCTATTCTGAATTGATTACTTCCTATACTACATCATTTTATCCTTCACTAAGACCCTTATATAAGCTTTTTCAACCCTCAAACTAACCCATTCACTTTATTCTTCAAAATTCACAAAAGAAAAACCAGATCTCCTCCCCAAATATTTCTCTCTAGAAACTTAAAGAAGAAGAAGAAGATTCAACCTAGGGTTTCAAGTTAAGGTCTCAATTCCTCCATTTAAAGCTAGCTTTTGGATTGAAGGTATGATATTTTTTATTCATGGATTCCTTTCATCCATGGAGTTTCCAAATTCCTCTATTTTTAAAGGTAGAATTCCCTAATTGGGTTAGGGTTTTCTTCAATTATCATAGTTTCCTTTTATTATTGGTTTAAATGAATGAATTATGATCTCTTATGCGTGAATTTATGAAATATGATGATTTCCCATGAACCCATGTAATCCCCATGTTTTCAAGTTATGAATCATATGATGTGGTATTTTGATCTTCAAGGAAGAGTTTTATAAATTTAAGCATATATTGCAAGCTTTACAAGTATTTATGATGAAATCCATATATTACCCATGTTTTTTAAGCATTGATGATTGAAAGTGGGTTTTGAACCTCAAGAGGCAAATTATGGACTTATGCATTTTATCATGAAATCTATGCAAATGTTTTAAGGGTGCTTTGAGAATAAAGTACCAATGATCATGACGTGTTATTGAAAGGATTTTATCATGTACACATAAGAGCAAGATGTGAAAGGTTTTCTCAGATTGAAAGGATTCTTAGGTTGGAAGACTTTCTCACATAATTGAATCAAAGAGTAAGAGTTATCCTAATGAACTAGCTTGGTTTGGTTGTCCAAGGGAACCTTTCCATGAATAATGAAGTCAAGTAAGAAATGAATATTCCATGGGATTTAGGCTTAGCACCGAGTGGATATTGGTGATGAGATGGAAGCTCTCCCGTAGTAGAGTTCGGGTTTCTAGAAACAATCTCATGACATGGAAGCTCCCCCACTAGTAGAGGCAAGGTTTCTTGTAGTAATCTCCTTATCCCTTAACTATATGCCCGTATAGGTTGATTAGCTAGTGGATCCACTTAAGCTAGAAGTTCACAGTCCTTACTCCTTACCTTGGAAAGTAAGACACTTTTTTTCCGTGTGGGAGACACCGAGGGACCATGTTATAGCTCACATGGTCTCTATGTCGATTAAGGTTAATTCCACACAAGTAATAATGAACTAAGGTTACTTCAAGAAGTATCGCATATGAGTTCAAAGGTTTTAAAGATGAAGTTAGCTTGCATTGACCATGATTTTATGACTTATGTCTTCTAACTCTTTTATATCATGTTTTAACTTGGTCAATTGCATGTCATGAAATGAAATGTCCCTTTTAGCATGATTTAAATGTTTTATGCATGGCTATCATACTTGATACATTGTTTTATACTAACACATACCCTTGCCTACATTTCCCCAAATCTATGGTCCAGCCATTAAAGTACTTCAGTTTTGTGGCTAGAGGTTGCTTTGAGATATTTCTGAGTTTTGGTGAGGCCTCATGCTTCGAGGACAGAATTTATTGTTTCACTTTCTTTCATGTATTTTCTCTTTTGAACATGATGTATGGGCTAGGACCAATTTCATTTTATTGTATTAGATGTCTATAATGAGACAAGTGTATTAAACTTCGGCTTTGCTTTTATAAAATGTTTTGAACTTGGACTATTGTTTTACTCTTATTATTTTATTTCTTATGTTATGAGAGTTAAGTGGCTTGTATGGCATCCTTCACGGTTCTATATGTCATGTTACATCTAGAGGGCCCTTGGGTCGTGACAAACTTGGTAATAAGAGGAAAAGTTTTAGAATGGTCCTAGTATGTCTCATAAACCACATCTAGTAGAGTCTTGTTCATGAGTGTGAAGCGCGCCACACTTATGAATGAGAGGCAACAAGATGATTAGGAAGCTCCACTTCTTTAGTTAGTCTTAAGTCGTGCGATAGAGTTTAACTCTATAAGGTCTCTCTCCTAATCCTTATCCGATGTTCTTCAGGATATGACTTTGCGAAGAGCTTATACTAGAAGAAATGTGAGGGAGAATGCGGAACAAGAAGCTCCTCCCCAAGCTCCTCAAGTTTCGGTTGATCCTTTGGCCGAACAAGTGTCCAATGTGAAGTTCAGGGCTTCTTTTCATGTTTCGGCTCAAGCCATGACGTCCCAAGCCAATAGGGAGGTAGTGGTTCCCGTGAACCCAAATGTGGGTACAGCGGCTTCAAGAGTGAGGGACTTCACAATGATGAATCCTCCGAAGTTTCATGGTTCCAAAGTTGAGGAAGATCCTCAACAATTTATTGATGAGGTCTATAAGGTTTTGATTATCATGAGAGTTATGCCGGTGGAAAAGGCGAAGTTGGCTGCTTATCAACTAAAAGGTGTGGCTCAAATATGGTATAACCAATGGAAGTAAGGGAGGCTGGAAGATGTGGGTCCTCTTGATTGGGAGAAGTTTAAGGCCGCTTTTCTTGATAGATTTTTCCCCTTGAGATGAAGGAGGCTAAGGTACTTGAGTTCATTAACCTTCGACAAGGAATCATGAGTGTGAAGGACTACGCTCTAAAGTTTACGCAATTATCTAAGTATGTTCCATCAATGGTTGTTGATTTAAGGGCTAAGATGAGTAAGTTTGTTTCAGGTGTGTCTAAAATGGTGGTTAAAGAGTGTCAAACCTCTATGCTCATTAATGACATGGACATCTCTCGTCTCATGGTTCATGTACTACAAATTGAGGAAGAAAACTTAAGGAAAAGTCTAGAGAGGTAAAGAGGGCTAAGACCGGAGATGGAAATTTCACTAATGCAAGGTCTGATGGACAAGGTCATCCTAGATTCTGACAAAGGTTTTCCGGTCAAGGTTCCTCCAATACTCCTCCTAAGTTCAACCAAGATAGGGTGTCTAACCCTAAGCCTCAAGGAGGTAATGGTAGTGGATCTTCATTGCCTAGGTCTAATTATACTAAGTATGGTAGGAAGCATGAGGGTAAGTGCCTAGCCGGCATGGATGGTTGCTCTGGTTGTGGTTAGAGTGGTCACAAAATGAGGGATTGCACAATGCTTACGGCTAAAGGAAGATAGCACAAGCAAGTTACTACTAGTGGTGTGAGTTCCAATGCTCCCAAGCAAAACCGCTTCAATACACTTCAAACTCGTGTTGAACAAGAGGGTTCTCTGGATGTGGTTACCGGTATGTTGAAAGTTTTCCAACTTGATGTTTATGCTTTACTATATCCTGGTGCTACCTTGTCTTTTGTGATGCCATATATGGCTATGAGGTTTGATGTTTTTCCGGATGTCTTGCTAGAACCTTTTACCATCTCTACTCCTGTTAGTGATTCTATTGTGGATAAGAGGGTCTATAGAAAGTGTCTTGTTTCCTTGTCCCATAGAGTTACTCTTGTTGACTTGGTAGAGCTTGATATGTTAGACTTTGATCCGATTGTTGGTATGGATTGGCTGCACTCATGTTATGCCTCTATTGATTGTAGAACCCGTGTAGTCAAGTTTCAGTTCCGAATAAGCCTATCCTAGAGTGGAAAGGGGGAAATTCTATGCCTAAGGGTCATTTTGTTTCTTATCTTAAAGCTAGAAAGATGATTTCTAAGGGTTTATTTTACCATCTAGTAAGGGTGAGGGATGTAGATTCTGAAACCCCTTCTCTCGAGTCGATCCCCATTGTCAATGAGTTTCTCGAAGTGTTCCCATATGACCTAGCCGGTATTTCTCCCGAGCGGGGAATAGACTTCAATATTTACATTCTACCTCTATTCCTCCTTATCATATGGCTCTGACAGAAATTAAGGAGTTGAAAGAACAATTGAAAGATTTATTGGATAAGGGTTTCATTCGATCTAGTATCTCTCCATGGGGTGCTCCAATTTTGTTTGTTAAGAAAAATACTAGTTCTCTTTGGATGTGTATTGACTATCAACAGTTCAACAAGGTGACTATTAAGAATAAGTATCCTCTCCCAAGGATAGATGATTTATTTGACCAACTTCATAGAGTAAGTTATTTCTCTAAGATTGATCTCAGATCAAGTTATCACCAATTGAGGGTGAAAGATGATGACATCCTGAAGATGGCTTTTCGAACTCAGTATGGTCATTATGAGTTTTCGGTAATGTCGTTTGAGTTAACTAATGTTCTGACGGCATTTATGTATTTGATGAATTTAGTGTTTAGACAATACCTTGATATGTTTGTGATTGTGTTCATTGATGATATTTTGATCTACTCAAGGAGTGAGGAGGAACATATTGATCATTTGAGGATTGTGTTGCAAATTCTTAAGGACCAACAACTTTTTGCAAAGTTTAGCAAATTGAATTTTGGTTAAGGTCTGTAGCTTTCCTTGGTCATATTGTTTCGAGTAAGGGTATTGAGGTAGATCGTAAGAAGACGGATGCGGTCAAGAGTTGGCCTAGACCTCTAACTCCTTAAGACATTAGAAGTTTCTTGGGTTTAGCCGGTTACTATAGAAGGTTTGTCGAGGGATTCTCTTTAATTGCCTCTCCTTTGATGGCTTTGACTCAAAAGAAAGCTAAGATAATATGGTCTGAATTATGTGAGAAGACTTTTCAAGAGTTGAAGGATAGACTTAATTCTGCTCCGGTGTTGACCTTACTGATGAGTCCACGATTTGGACTCTTTTAGGGCTTTATTTTTTATATATTTAGTGTCCTCAAATGCATATTTTGTCTCAATAACTGATGAAAACCCTTGAGTTTCAGGTATTTGGAGTTAGAGACAAAGCATGGACACTATTGGGCAAAAAGGAACAAAGAAAGCTAAAGGAATAAAGAAATGAAGACATGTTGATCGATGATGTTATTCGGCGAATCACTAATATCATTCGGTGAATCCCCAAATCGCCAAGATATCGCCAAAATTTATAGAATGTTGGAGCTAAAATGGGGGTGAACTTGGTGAGCAGCAACTATATTCGACGTATTGCCGATCAGTCGGCGAAGGACAACCAGGTCGCCAAGAAGTACGAAAGAAGATTCAAGCAAGTGTTGATGGGCGAGATGGAAGGATAAAGGGCGAATCATGGAGTCATTCGGCGATCCCGACTTATATCACCTAAAGTCACAGTATTCAGACCAAGACAAAGAGAAAAATGAAGGCGAGATGAAGAGCAATAGGCGATTCGCTGATCCATCAGTGATACCCGACTTACTTCACCGAATAGTCCTGAGCTGTGACAATTCAAACTTGTTTAAATTAGTTTTGGCTAGAGATAGAAATTCATTCAGAAAGTGAGAAAAGAATTACTTAGATAGAAAACACTACCAAAGGGATTAGTGAGTGATTTTTTGCAAGATTTTGAGAGAGATTTTGTAAGAGAGGAGATTATCAATTAATTTTAATCTATAATTCTCATTTTGTACCCAACTATCGAAGGGATAATTGATTTTGATCTTCTTATTTTTGAAATGAGTGGCTAAAACCCTTTTTCTTGAGGTTTTAATCATGAAGCCAAATGTTTAATTTACTTAGTGGTGTATGTTAGTTGCAAAGAATGGTGTTAATTTGAAGTGGGTCTAAGTTGTTGTTGTGTTTCAAGGTTGAATTGCGCTACTTCGTGTATCAACTTCAGTGTTGTGCACTTGCTCGAGAGAGAGAGCTGTAGAACTAAGGTGGCAATCTTAGCATCCTTAGTAGTGGGTTTCCTTGGTTTCAACTTGAGAGAGTGAAACAAGTGAACCTTCCTCTGTATCCAGCTCGAGAGAGTGGATTTGATGAGGGTAAAGAGTTGGGTCTCTTTCGATTGGTGTTGAAGTTCGAGAGAATTCAATATAGAAAAGGTAACTGTTAGAGAGAAAATTACTTTATATATGGTTCGACCTACCTACAACAAATTATCCCATTATGAGCAGTAGCGTTTACCTATTTTGTTGAGATTTAATAATTGGCTGATCAATTCCCCAAGTTTTACTCTAATATTCAATTTCTTGTGTTGAAGTGTAAATTTGGATTGGTAGTTAAAACCCGAAATTTGAGATTTGAACATTAGTTATGCAAGAATTGTTTGATTGAAGAGATTGTCATTGTATTTTTATTATTGAATTTGAAAGAAGTACTACTCCATGTGGAAACGATCCCAACTCTCGGTTGGGTTATATTACTACACGCGATCGTTGACACTTGAATTGGAAGTTGTGTCTTTGATTACGTCAAACATCAAAATGGCGTTGCTGCCGGGGAGTAGCATTACTTAGAATTCTTTGATTGAAGATTTGACAATCTCAAATTCATTGGCTATAGTTGAAGTAGTTTCGGCTACTTTGTATACGTATTGGTTGGACTACGTAGAAGTGAACATAAGTGAGGAAGAGATGAATGACAGTCAAGCAGGTCATCCAGAGGGTATAGACGGCATCAATAGTGTCTACAACCCAGCTCAATCGGGTGGGATGGGTGCAATTTGCATCCCACAGACTGAGGAGAATGTGATGTTTGAAGTCACTAACACAACTCTTCATCTTCTCCAAATGAGAGGACTATATGGAGGGTTACATCATGAAGACCCGCATGAGCATGTGAGAAATTTTACTGAGGTTTGCAGCCCTTTTTCATTCAAAAATGTGTCTCAAGAGTCAATTCGGTTGCAGTTATTTCCAATGTCCTTAACAGGAGAAGCTAATAAATGGTTAGCCGAGTCACCAAATAATTTCATCACATCATGGAAGGAGTTGGTTATAAAATTTAACACAAGATTCTTTCCTCCATCAAGGATGATGAAACTTAGAGACGAAATTTAAAGTTTCTAGCGACGAGAGGGGGAAACTGTCACACCCCAAACTCAAGGGACGCAACTGACTCCTAATGCCAAAACTCAGGCCCGAGCCAACCCTGCTGAACCATTTGCTACTAGTACATGGCAGCCACACGCAATCAAGAAAATAAACAAGTATATCTCGGCTTAAAACTAAGTCATCGGCCGGCAACGCCCCTATCAACAGATCTATAAACGAAACAGCTACTCCCAAGAGTTCATATAAAGAAATAGTCAACAAGCACAGAAGTCCTGATTGGGCCATCGAGGGCACCATGATCTCTATACCAAAACTGAAAACATGTATTTATCAAGACAATACATCAAACAGCTCACAAGCTTCAACAAACCAACAAACTAGGCCAGCATGTCCATAACGTAGCTACACACCCACACACTAGTCTGCAAGCCTCTAAGAGTAGTAAAGATTGGCGGGACAGGGCCCCAGCCTACCCATAAAAATATATATAACAAAAGCTAACAAACCTCCAAACTCTGGCAGCTCCGGAGGAAAGGGGCTAGCCAACTGGATAAAAGTCAATCATGTTGCTGAGGAGGTCTACTAGGTCATCTATCGGGACCTGCTAGCATGAATGCAGCTCCCCCCAGGCAATGGGGTGTCAGTACGAAATAATGTACAGCATATGAAAGGCAATAGAAGATGAGTAGGTATCCTAATATACTGGAATAATCCGATAAATAGATCAAGGATAAGATAAGTGTACCGACCTGCTCCTAAATCTTAACTTATCAAAAATAATAAAAACAACAACCTAACCAAGCCCCCATAAGCTTGGCAAGTACAAACAACACACAAGACCACCTACTCAGGCCCCCATAAGCACGGAAGGTGTCAATCATTCTATATACCCCTATCAGTAGTCCCATAGCCTCGTAGGCAGTCACATAACCCTCTTAGGCATTAATATAGCCCCGTAGGTAGCACATAGCTCTCTTAGGCATCAACATAGCTTATAGACAACTCATAGCCCTCTTAGGCAACAACATGGCCCTGTAGGAAGCACATAGCCTTCTTAGGTGCCAATATAGCCATTTAGGAAACTCATAGTCTTTGTAGGCATCAATACAGCTCCGTATGCAACTCATAGAACTCTTAGGCATCCATATAGCCCCGTAGGCAGAACATAGCCCTTCTAGTCATAGATCACGTTCCTGCAGCTAACCACAATAGCCCCAAGGGAAACAATAATAATACAATCGCTAAAAGCAAGCAATTTAGTTCTAACAACCTATACAAATAGCCTCCAAGTCATGTCCAACATAGGGACGCTACTGATTGAATAAGAATCCCGACAAGGGAGGATTATATCAACTTAAGCAGCCAATAATCAACAATAATGGATACAAGTATAACAAGGATAACAACCCAATTACATTGCTCCTAAGCCTTAAGGAAACATGTTGTAAGTAGGGAATAGCCTTAACATACCTTTTTCACTGAATTCACGTGGCCTAACGACTTTACTCACAACCCCCTCGATACTACAACAAGGCAGGATCATAATCAACACAAAAGAATAGAGGATACTATGATAATTCAATAAAAGATATGTATTTTCGTTGCAAATTGCTATTTGCGACTTATCAAAGCTAGAGTCAATGGAAGAAGGGTCTTACCTTGATTTTAAGTTCGTAATACACTTCAAAACTTTAAATTATGCCCAAACCCCTGTTGTCCACACACCAAAGTATGATATGCTAGGAAATCGACAAAACAAATTATACCATGTTGACGAGCACAACGCGTAGAACAACTTTTGTCAAGGACTTAAGTCACGAAAATCTGTAACTTGGCTAATCCTAGAAGTGGGTTTTGTGAGTTTTTTGGTTATTCACTAAGAAAAATAGAGGAAAAATGAAGAAAAGTTGAAGAAGATGATAGATATATAAATTTCCACGGACCTAGGGGACCCACCTCACCTGCCTGCTTGCGCGGTCTTGCGAAAATGCGAATATCTCTTCATTCTAAAGTTGTATGAACGAATGGGTTGATGCATTGGAAACTAGACTCGTAGTACTTTGATTTCATAGGTCGAGGGCACCATAAATATTTATAGATTGGGAGAAAATCTCTGAGACATTTGACCAAAATTTCAAACAAATCTTTAAAAAGAAATTTACGGTAACTTTCGCCAACTTTTATTTTGCCAGTTACCTAACTTCAAAAATTGAGAAACAACTGTTGAACACTTAAAATATAACATAACAAATCATTCTTAATTTATTACCCACCCTCCTGGTCTTTCCACAAAGATACGAGTCAATTTAGACATTTCAAAAAGTCCCCCCTTAGAAACATTCATCCTCGAATGAAAAATCTGAGTCACACGGTTAAGTCCTTAGGAATTTCCAAAATTTAGGTAGAGTATCCTTTTTAAATGTGACTATCCAAGAACCTGAAACGCAGAAATTCTAACCTAGGCATCTCACAGGATGACATAAATAGCTAAGCATTATAGCTCCGCAATAACAGTACGAGCAAATATACAACAACAACAACAATAATTGTAAGCAACAATATATAAAATAATCAGATAGGTATCTAACCTCACTGCACTAATATAAACTGATATGACATCACCTTGGGGTTTGAAACAAGTGAGGATATTTGGACCTCATGTCATCCTCACCTTCTCAGGTCACCTCTTTTCAATTCTTGTTTCTCCACAATACTTTAACCGAATCCACTTCTTTAGTCCTCAATTTATGGACCTGCCAATCTAATATGGCAATTGGAGTCTCCTCGTAGAACAACTCTTCTATGATCTGAACATCCTCAATTGGGACAACCCGAGAAGGGTCTCTTACACACTTTCATAGCATCGATACACGGAAAACTGGATGAACAAATTCTAGCCCCGAAGGCAATTCTAGCTCATAAGCCACTCGTCCTACCCTCCGAAGGATTTGGTATGGCCCAATGAATCTTGGACTAAGCTTTCCTTTTTTGCCAAATTTCATAACATCCTTCATAGGAGAGACTTTTAAGAATACCCAATCATCAACACAAAATTCTAAGTCCCTTCATCGCACATCTGAGTATGACTTCTGTCGGCTTTGAGCTGTTAGCAACCTCTCTCGAATGAGCTTAACCTGCTCCACTGTCTGTTGTACTAAGTTGGGTCCAATCAACCCTGGCTCACCTACCTCGAACCATCCAATGGGGGATCTACATTTTCGCCCATACAAAGCCTCATAAGGTGTCATCCCGATGCTGGAATGATAACTATTATTGTATGCGAACTTAATAAGAGGCAAGTGGTCACCCCAACTTCCTTTGAAGTCCAGCGCGCATGCTCATAACATAACCTCGAGTGTCAAAATTGTGTGCTCAACCTGGCCATCTGTCTGAAGGTGAAAGGTTGTACTAAGATTAACCTGTGTCCCGAGTCCTTTCGGGAAGGACTTCCAGAAGTTGGCAGTAAATTATGCTCCTCTATCAGGGATAATAGATACTGGGACACCGTATAGCCTAACAATCTCTCTAATATAGAGCCCTACATAGTCTTCGGCCATAAAAGTAACACTGACCGGTAAGAAGTGGGCTGATTTTGTTAGTCTTTCAACAATTACCCAAATAGAGTCAAACTTGCAACGCATTCGAGGTAACCCTGTAATAAAATCCATATTAATTGCTTTCCTCTTCCACAAGGGTATGGCTATCTCCTAAACTAGCCCAGCAGCCTTTTGGTGCTCAATCTTCACCTGTTGGCAGTTAGGACACTGTGCCACAAACTCAGCAACGTCTTTTTTCATCCCATTCCACCAATATATCTCCTTAATATCATGGTACATCTTCGTTGAACCAGGGTGAATAGAATAACATGAATGATGTGGCTCTTCCATAATCCGATGTCAAAGCCCTGCAACATTCAGAACACACAATCGACCGCTATATCTAAGGACTCCATCTCCTTCTATTTCAAATGCTAAAGACTATTGATGATGGGCCTTGGCTCAGAGATGCTCTAAGCTAGGATCCTCTTGTTGCTATGATTTTACCTCCACAACTAGAGATGATACGACTGTGTCCTGAATTGTGACACCACTATCGTTTGCCTCTAACAATCTAACTCCTAAGCTAGCTAACTGATGAAGCTCTCGTGCTAGCTCCCACTTCTCAACACCTAAATAGGACAAACTATCCATAGATCTTTGACTGAGGGCATCTGCTACCACATTTGCCTTTCCTATATGATATATAATATCCACGTAGTATTCTTTCAGTAATTCAAGTCATCGACGTTGTCACAGATTTAACTCCTTCTGTCTAAAGATATATTGAAGACTTTTATGATCTGTGAAATGTCAACATGAACGCCATACAAATAGTTTCTCCAGATCTTTAACACATGCACAATTGCAGCTAAATCTAAATCGTGGGTCGGACAGTTCTTCTCATTCTTCCTCAACTGCCTTGAAGCATATGTGATAACCTTACCATGTTGCATTAGAACACATCCAACCCAACACCAGAGGCATCACAGTACACCACATATCCCTCTGAACCCTCTGGCAATGCTAGAACTGGTGTTGATGTCAACACGTCCTTCAGTTCCTGGAAACTATGCTCGCAAGCCTCAGTCCACTGGAACTTAGCCCTTTTTTTAGTCAACTTTGTTAATGGTGCTGAAAGTGAAGAAAACCCCTCCACAAACCTTTTGTAGTACCTAGTTAATCCTAAGAAACTACGAACCTCAGTCGTAGTCATGGGTCTGGGCCAAGTCTTTACTGCCTCAATCTTTTGTGTATGAACCATAATCCCGGAATCTGATATGATATGGCCTAGGAAAGCCACAGAGCTCAACCAGAACTCACACTTAGAGAACTTTGCATAAAGTTCCTACTCTCGAAGAACCTGAAGGACTGCTCGCAAGTGATAAGCATGCTCAGCTTTTGAATGTGAATAGACCAAAATATCATCAATAAATACAATCACAAACGTATCTAGATATGGCCTGAATTTGTTATTCATCAGGTCCATTAACACTGATGAGGCATTAGTTAATCCAAAAGACATTACCAAGAACTCAAAGTGTCCATATCTGGTTCTAAAAGTTATCTTTGGAATGTCTTTCTCCCAAACTTGTATCTGGTGGTACCCTGATCTTAAATCAATCTTTAAGAAGCACTCAGCACCTTGTAACTGATCAAACAAGTCATCAATCCTCGGAAGGGGATACTTATTCTTTATAGTCGCCTTATTCAGTTGTCGGTAATCGATACACATTCTTAGTGAGCCATATTTCTTCCTCACAAATAACACTTGTGCATCCCATGGTGAAACACTAGGCCTGACAAAGCCTTTATCCAACAAGTGTTTCAGTTGATCCTTCAAATCCTTTAGCTCAGCAGGAGCCATTCTATAAGGAGGGATAGATATGGGTTATGTACCTGGTAGCATATCGATAGCAAAATCAATTTCTCATTCTGGAGGAATACTAGGGAGCTCGTCTGGAAATACATCTAGAAACTCATTAACTATCAAAATATACTGAAGAGACGGTGGTTCTGCATCTATATCATGAACGCGAACAAGATGATAAATACAACCCTTAGTAATCATCCTCCTCACCTTAAGATAGGAAATAAACCTACCTTTCGGTGTTGTTGTATCACCTTTCTATTCCCAAACTGCTTCTCCTAGAAAGTGGAATCTAACAATCTTTGTCCGACACTCAATATTAGCATAACAAGATGTTAACTAGTCCATACCCATAATCACGTTGAAATTGACCATTTCTAACTCTACGAGGTCTACAGAGGTTTGACGGTCGATAATTTCTACCGTGCAACCTCGATAGACTCTCCTGGCAATAATAAACTCACCAACTGGTGTAGATACAATAAAGGGTCGATCTAATGACTCTGCTACTATACATAACTTCACCGCGATAAATGGAGTAACATAAGACATAGTAGATCCAGGATCTATCAAAGCATAAACACAATGGGAGCAAACAATCAGTGTACATGTCATAACATCTGGTGATGACTCTGAGTCTTGTCGGTTGGCTAGTGAATATATACAGTTCTGGCCACTACCAGAACTAGATGTTCCCTCTCTGCCTCCACCTCTACCTCTACCTTCTAGAGTCTGGGGTCCACGCCCTATAGACTATGCTAATGAGAAGGAACCTACTGACATGGTCGACTGACCTATACCACCCTGACCTATGTTTGGGCAGTTTCTCCACCCATACCCCTCTTGTCCACAAGAAACCCTGCCAGCACCTCCCAAAATGCATCCTACCACAAATAGCATAATGCGGTAGGGCTGTCCTAGCCTGGCTTGAACCCCTCTACTGCTGAGAGCCTGATGCTCGTGAATACTCACCTGGGCCTGACTATCCCTAACGATTAAATCTACTACCCTTGAACTGTTGTGGTGGAGGTATAGGTGGCCTAATAGAATATCAAGGTCTGGGACCAACCTGAAAATCTCCCTGTGACACAACGGGCCTAGCCCTCTTCTGTCTCTCTCTCTCTCGACCCTCTCACTCATATACTGCAGATGTCGGCGATCCTCTATTCCCTATGCAAAGTCCTGAATTCGTGAGATATCCATATTATCATTTAGTGCAGCGGTAGAACAAGCGTCGATATAGTCTAAGTCAAGCCCTCCCACAAATATACGCACCATGTCATGCATCGTATCAACAAATCTGGTGCATATCTAGCCAATGAATCAAATCTCAACCCGTACTCTCGGACACTCATGTTGCCCTGTCGGAGGTTCAGAAACTGGTCCACCCGGCTATCCCTAAACTGCCTTGGCAAATAATGATCTATGAAAGCTTCTGTAAAGCTATCCCAAGTGGGTAGAGTTGCATCTTTTCCCTTATATTTCTCCCAACTTTCGTACCACAATACTGCAACATCGCCCAATCGAAATGATGCTAACTCAATTGACTGAGTCGTTGAGGCGTGCATGACTTTGAAGATCCTATGAAGCTGATCAACAAAGTGATGAGGGACCTCTCTGCGATCTGTCCCTGTGAACTGTGGAGGATTCAAGGCAAGAAATTCATGAACTCTCGAACTTCCAGGCCCTTCAGAAGGTCCGGTAACTTCTGGCACAACTGGCTAGCGTTGTGCAGCTACTAACTGTGCTAACATACATACTGCACTCTTGAAATCCTGGTCAGATGGAATATGAGGAACTAAAGTTGGTACTGCTAGTGGAGTTGGGTCCTGTAGCCCTCAGAGGCTCCTGAAGCGGTGGAGAACCTATAGGAGGCTAAGAAGATGTCTCCCCCTGGGTCTCACAATGAGCTACCTCTACATGTAGTACCTTGTCAGTACCCTCACCTACAGTTGTATCTAGCCCTTGGCAAGTTGTGGTTTGTCTGGTGTCAGTCATCTCTATCTGCATACAAATATCAATTATAAGCCCAAAACCTCAACCCATAAGACACTTCTCTATAGCACGAGGTGAGCAAAAGAAGGATAGCCATTCTAACATGCCCAGTAGCTTCTTGCTTATCGAATGTGGTGCACAACACACTTATAAACAAGACTCTACTAGACATGGCTTGCAGACTCCCTAGGATACGATGTTGCTCTGATACCAAGTTTGTCACACACCAAACTCAAGGGGCGCAGCTGACTCTTAGTGCCAAAACTCAGGCCCGAGCCAACCTTGCTAAACCATTTGCTACTAGTGCATGGCAGCTACATGCAATCAAGAAAACAAACAAGTATATCTCGGCTTAAAACTAAGTCATCGGCCGGCAAGGCCCCTGTCAACATATCTATAAACGAAATAGCTACTCCCAAGAGTTCATATAAAGAAATAGCCACCTAGGATAGAGTCTTGATTAGGCCATCGAGGCCACCATGATCTCTATACCAAAACTGAAAACATGTATATATCAAGACAATAAATCAAACAACTCACAAGCTTCAGCAAACCAACAAACTAGGCCAGCATGGCCATAACGTAGCTACACACCCACACACTAGTCTGCAAGCCTCTAAGAGTAGTAAAGATTAGCGAGACAGGGCCCCAGCCTACCCATAAAAATATATACAACAAAAGCTAACAAACCTCCAAACTCTAGCAGCTCCGGAGGAAAGGGGCTAGCCAACTGGATAAAAGTCAATCATATTGCTGAAGAGGTCTATTGGGTCATCTGTCAGGACCTACATGCATGAATACAGCTCCCCCAAGGCAATGGGGCGTCAGTACAAAATAATGTATAGGTTTATTAGCTAGTCGATCCACTTAAGATAAAAGTTCATGGTCCTTACCTTGGCAAGTAGGACACCCATTTTCGGTGTGGGCGACATCGGGGGACCATGTTTAGATTACAGGGTCTTTATGTCGGTTAAGGCCTATTCCCCACAAGTAATAATGAACTAAGGTTACTTCAAGAAGTATCGCATATGAGTCCAAAGGTTTTTAAGATGAAGTTAGCTTGATTTGACCATGATTTTACGATTTATGTCTTCTAACTCTTTTATATCATGTTTTAGCTTGGTCAATTGCATGTCATGAAATGAAATGTCTCTTTTAGCATGATTTAAATGTTTTATGCATGGTTATCATACTTGCTATATTTTTTTGTACTAACGCACTCTTGCCTATATTTCCCCAAATGTAGGGTCCAACAGTCAGGGTACTCAATTTCGTGGCTAGAGGTTGCTATGAGATATTTCTGAGTTTTTGTGAGTCCTCATGCTTTGAGGACGGAGTTTATTGTTTCACTTTCTTTCATGTATTTTCTCTTTTGAACATGATATATGGGCTAGGCCCAATTTCAGTCTATTGTATTAGATGGCTATGATGAGACAAGTGTATTAGACTTCCTCTTTGCTTTTATAACTAATTTGAGCTTGGACTATTGTTTTACTCCTATTGTTCTATTTCTTATGTTATGAGAGCTAAGTGGCTTGTATGGCTTCCTTCAGGGTTCCATACGCCATGTTACTGTCACGACCCGAGAGCACCCCCTAGTCGTAACCGGCGTACTCAACCTCTCGGAGGTCTAATACAAGCCTCTTAGCATTCATTCATTGCATAAAACTAAAAACCATAATGAATTAAAAACTTTCTTTACAAAGAAGACATTTCATAAAAAAAAACAATTGCAAGCGGAAGACTTTAGAGACTTTATACATGATGTCTCAAAACCATCTAATACTTTAGAGTACAAAATTCGGGACCAATCCCATACACAACTTAAACAATACTAAAAAGACATAAAAGAACATATGGGGTATTGTCCTCGAATGTATGAGGACTCACCAAGTCTTCATCTTCTACACTTAGAAACCTATCAAATAGCCATGACATGTCATCATCTCCAAATCCCTACACTTTAGTCCAAAAAGGGAAAGAAAGGGGTTAGCACAATTAAGTACTAAGTATGGAGACCATGCAAAAACATGCCAAAAAGGACATTTTCAAGGAAGTAAATGCTTTCATATCATTTGATAAAACATTTCCTTTACAAGTATAAGAGACATAATACAAGTCAACATTAACATATAAGACCATAGCCAACCATACATATACTCAACATATGTCCATATACAACTAATGCTTAACTTTAAAAGAACACATGTCATTTCATTACCATAGGACCTCTACCTAATATATTCTTAAGACACACTTGAGTGAGACAAGAAGTGACCGCCCATACAACCTCTTCAAGCACACTTAAGTGTTCCCCAAGATTACCTTAGATAAGGACATTTCCTTTACAACATAACATCAATAGACCAACATTCTTTAAGAAACCATTTTGGAGAAATTCAAGCACATAAGGGGACTTTCACATAATAGTCGTTAGACTTAGGGAACTCACTTTAGTATCTTCAAAGCCTACTCGTGCCATGTGTAGATAGCATCCCATACTACTACCTATACGTTGTAGAACCTATCCAATAACTAGAGTGCACATCCCACATGATCGGAATAGGCATTAACCGACATAGACCATGCGAGCTAGACATGGAATCCGGTGTCATAAAACCCTACACCGTGGAAGGTGTTCTACTTGCCAAGGGTAGAACTAGGACACATCTCATGTAGGCACATGGTTTAGGGGATATCCAAAGATGTTCATTGTACTCTTGCCTCATACTCGGGAGAGCTACCATCTTAACTATATCCACTCGGTGCTTAGCCTTAGTTCCCATAAAGTAATTTCATTCACATGTATGTGCTAGAGAGGGCACCATCATTAGGTCTACCGACCCATAGCACATCTACCAAGAAGGGCACCACAAGGATCTACCGATCAAGGTTCATTAAGGATAGCTCATTAAATCCCCCTGGAAGGGTGCCTTAGGCCTACCGATTTTTCATTAAGGGTGCCTTAAGCCTACCGGTCCAAGTTTCATCATTTCACACATGAGAAGGGCTACCACCATTAGGTCTACCGATTTCATGGTTTTACATTTACTTAGGAAAGCTAGACTTATGAAAGGGCACCATTTCTTAGTTTTGTCAATTCAAGTCTTGGCCTAGAATTCCTCTTTTAGCATTTATAGAAAGGGCACCATTTCTTAGTTCTAGCCCACTTCACACTTTCATGCATTCAAGACTTTAAGTAACAAGGAGGGACACTTTAGTCTACCAACCAAGTCACAACATTTTCATTTAAGGATACTTCATAATCCAACATCATTTCATATATACATCATGAGAAATCATACTTTAACTCACAATGCTATCCACTTTACATAGGATCATCACAAGATCACATAAAACTCATTCACATCATACCTTCACATATAGCTTCACATAAAACTCATTCACATCATACCTTCACATATAGCTTCATATAGGACTTTACATATAGCCTCATATGTGTATAATAATACAACAATATAATAACATTCACATAATGCCCTCCATGGCCTCAATTCACAATAATACAACAAATAACCACCTCCACCAAAGGTGGATCAAACCAACCAATAACAATTATATTAATACTAAGAGATCAAGCCATCTTACCACCCTTTTCAAAGGCCACACTACTAAAAAAACTGTGAATAGCGACCTAAAAATACCGACCTCCGGAGGTCGGTTTTCCTTGAAATACCGACCTAAAACCGACATCCCAGCTTAGGTCGGAAAAAGCTTGGTCGCTATTCAATACCGACCTCTGGAGGTCGGTATTTACTGACCTCTCGAGGTCGGTTTTTATTTTATGTCGGAATATTCATTTTTTTAAATTCCGACCTCTGGAGGTCGGTATTTTTATTTTTGTAATGTTGAAATTCCGACCTCCGGAGATCGGTATTTTTATTTTTGTATTTTTGAAATTCCGACCTCCGGAGGTCGGTATTTTTATTTTTGTATTTTTGAAATTCCGACCTCCGGAGGTCGGTATTTTTATTTTTGTATTTTTGAAATTCCGACCTCCGGAGGTCGGTATTTTTATTTTTGTAATGTTGAAATTCCGACCTCCGGAGGTCGGTATTTTTATTTTTGTAATGTTGAAATTCCGACCTCCGGAGGTCGGTATTTTTATTTTTGTAATGTTGAAATTCCGACCTCCGGAGGTCGGTATTTTTATTTTTGTTATGTTGAAATTCCGACCTCCGGAGGTCGGTATTTTTATTTTTGTAATGTTGAAATTCCGACCTCCGGAGGTCGGTATTTTTATTTTTGTAATGTTGAAATTCCGACCTCCGGAGGTCGGTATTTTTATTTTTGTAATGTTGAAATTCCGACCTCCGGAGGTCGGTATTTTTATTTTTGTTATGTTGAAATTCCGACCTCCGGAGGTCGGTATTTTTATTTTTGTTATGTTGAAATTCCGACCTCCGGAGGTCGGTATTTTTATTTTTGTAATGTTGAAATTCCGACCTCCGGAGGTCGGTTGTTTGCTGCAAAACAGGCAGCAAATTGCTACAATTTTTAGTTGCCCACCTGCATATTTATACCAAAACAACCCAAAGCCACATAAACTTCATTCAACCAAAACAAACCAAAGCCAAATAAAATTCATCCAACCAAAACAACCCAAAGCCAAATAAACTTCATCAAACCAAAACAACACAATATTTTCAACATATACAAACTATTTCAAAATAAACTTCATCCAACTTCAAAATAAACTAAAATACGATCAAATTAAACAATTCTAAAAATATAGAAGTCTAAAATGTCAAATAGATACAACTACTCTTCATCACCCTCACTCTCCTTATCATTCTCATCACCCTCCTGATCAGATCCATCACTGCTAGCCGGACATGGAGGAAGAATATTTCCTGATTCAAAAAGAAAAGTTAGTTGGGCCTGAAGCGCTGCATACCTCTTGTTCTCTACCTCTTTTGCTGCCGCAATCTGCTCCTCTCTCTTCTTCTCTCTTTCTTCTCTCTTCTTCTCTCTTTCGGCTACAGCAGCAAGCTCGGCATTGAGATAAGTTATCTTACTCTCCATTGCAGATATTGTCTCTCTATCCCCACCATCAAAGCTTGAGGATGATGAACCACAATACCAAGACTTCTTCTTCTGATACGCCTTTTCTGGATAGCCATAGACTGAACCTCTAATCGGTTCACCAGCACTCTGTTTCCAAAGATTCTCGTTTTCTTCTTGTGTAAATGGTCTGTCCTGACTCTCAAGAGGTAGAGTACTACGATATTCCTGAGATATTCGCATATACCTATCCTGTAATTTAAACAAAGAACTCTACGAATAAGAATGTAATATATACAAGGAAAAGAAAAAAAAATTAGTTTGAATGGAGTTCTTACATATGTCTCTTGAGCACGTGGCTCAATCCATCTTTCTTCTTCTGTGGGGTTCGTACTCTTCTTGACGTGAGTAACCTTGAACATCTCTGGTACAGCTACCGGCCTACCCAACTCTTTTTCCTGCAAATAACATATATAGAATTTGATCTCATTAATCTCCAAAAAGTACTTATCAAAAAAGAAAAAAAATTATTTTACTAAATTAAGAAAGTATACCATTCTTTCCTTCCTAGTAACCTGGCTAATAGCTCCACCAGTGTGCAAAGAGCCTCCCTTTTCTGATGCGCGAGCCATCTTCCCAATCTCACTCCTCTTTTTAAATTTTTCATCAGTACTCCAATGTTTCAGTAACAAAGCCCATCGCTCCGGAAACACAAACTTAGGCATTGTATTTTTTTTTCGACAATCACAAAATGTGCTAGAAAGCAACTTTGAAGCTTTAAGCTTGAAGTTCACTTGAACGTCATCCTCGTGTTCGGGAGCCCATACATAATATTTCTGTAATAAAAAATTACTAAATATTTATTGTTCAAATGACTAGAGAATTTAAATGTATATGATATGAATTTAATTTATATATATTCTTACCTTAAATTCATTGAACATCTGCCCTTGGTTGTTAAGTGGAATCGAACTCCAATTCGGATACACACCATTATAGTGAGTTCCGATGCACTTTAAAATAATCTTTGCCATACCCACATCCGGACGTAAGCTGAAATACGAATTCATTGACGAAGTAGAGTAAACAAAAATAATCAATCAATTAAAATATAAATAGATAAATGAAAGATGAAACATAATTAAATCATACTTGTATCCTAATGGCTCGATGACGAGTCTCCGAAAATTGTCTCTATCGCCTGGCTGAGGACCATGTGCATCTGAGTGCTGGGTGGTAGGAGTATTAGGCTCTGAGCCATTGGATTCAATATGAAGATTGGAAAGTCCAATTGATCCACTACTAGTATTCAAACTATTGCACTGACTAGCACTAAATGATGGTATGTTAGACCCACGACCAAGATGTGAATAGCCCTGCAATGTTTGGTAACCCGAACTAGGTACCACAGTGGGTGTAGATATAGTATAACCAGATTGTGGAGCCACATGAATAAAGGCATTATGTGACTGGTGTGTCGAGTGACTAGTTGAAACTGAGGCTCTTTTTGAAATATTAACTTGAGAGGGCTCATCAGATATCACAACCCCAGTGGGCCTTCTCATAGCATTGGCCTTAAATTTCTTTTTTGGATTATCGGATTTTTTTGATTTACCCTTGTCTTTATCTACCATCTATATCAAATAAATATAAAGATTAAAACAAAGTAGTACAAAATAATGTCACAATGTCGAACAAATATATCAAACAAAGTTATCATAACATAAGGCTTAATCCAAATAGTCTTTCACAATGTCAAACAAACGTTAAAACTACTAAAACATAAAGTATACTCAAATATAAATAGCTAAAAATCCACCAACTAAACATACAAATTGTTATTCATCCTCTTCGGAAGTTTCTTCATCATCTATCCATTCACATGCATTATCTTCGGAATCATACCCGCTCGACCAGGATTGTTTCTATTATACATCCAACTACGATCAGGATTCATCTACACAAACAATAATGATAATTTTAATTCCATCAACTAAATAACATTTGAATTTATTTAAACAACTTAACCACTTTCTAAGTCTAACTAGTTTTGACATATTTATTTTAACTTATTTAAACAACTTAACAACTTTAACTAGTTTAGTTTTGACTTAATTCGAACAACTAAATCCACCAACTAAACCACAATATTTATTTTAACTTATTTAAACAAACTTAACTTTTTAACTTTAACTACATTAGTTTTGACTTAATTCCAACAACTAAATTCACTAACTAAACCGACATTATTTATTTTAACTTATTTAAACAACATAACAACTTTTGAACTTTAACTACATTAGTTTTGACTTAATTCCAACAACTAAATTCACTAACTAAACCGACATTATTTATTTTAACTTATACAAACAACATAACAACTTTAACTAGTTTAGTTTTGATTTAATACAACAACTAAATCCACCAACTAAATCACATTATTTATTTTAATTTATCTAAACAACTTAAGAACTTTATAACTTTAACAACTTAACAACTTTTTAAAGCTAAGTGTCAACACTAGATGGACACAAATCGATCTTCCAAGAAAATCAATTTTGTCATCTATAGGATCAACTAGTGTTGATACTTATGCTTAACAAACACATTATTCCTAAATTAAAGCTTAATAGCAACACTAGATGGACACAAATCGATCTTGCAAGAAAATCAATTTTGTCATCAATAGGATCAACTAGTGTTGATATTTATGCTTAACAAATTTATTATTTCTAAATTTAAAGCTAAGTGTCAACACTAGATGGACACAAATCGATCTTCCAAGAAAATCAATTTTGTCATCTATAGGATCAACTAGTGTTGATACTTATGCTTAACAAACACATTATTCCTAAATTAAAGCTTAATAGCAACACTAGATGGACACAAATCGATCTTGCAAGAAAATCAATTTTGTCATCAATAGGATCAACTAGTGTTGATATTTATGCTTATCAAATTTATTATTTCTAAATTTAAAGCAAAGTGTCAACACTAGATGGACACAAATCGATCTTGCAAGAAAATCAATTTTGTCATCTATAGGATCAACTAGTATTGATACTTATGCTTAACAAACACATTATTCCTAAATTAAAGCTTAATAGCAACACTAGATGGACACAAATCGATCTTGCAAGAAAATCAATTTTGTCATCAATAGGATCAACTAGTGTTGATATTTATGCTTAACAAATTTATTATTTCTAAATTTAAAACTAAGTGTCAACACTAGATGGACACAAATCGATCTTGCAAGAAAATCAATTTTGTCATCAATAGGATCAACTAGTGTTGGTACTTATGCTTACCAAATATATTATTTCTAAATTTAAAGCTAAGTATCAATACTACATGGACACAAACACATTATTGAAAACAATTGTACTTGAACTTTAGAAATTTAGAAGCACCAACCTTATCTCCTACTTCGATGAAAGAAGCAATATAGTCTTATATCAACTTTTTTAGATGTTGAGCTTCCTCAGTTGCCTAGCACGAAAAGTTCTAAAATTAGTTATATATAAACTTCAAATCCAAGAATATTAGTTATATATATATATATATATATATATATTCAAGTTTTAATAAGTTCAAGTTTTCAATTCAAGTTCATATCTAATTTTTAAAATTAATTAGTTATATATTCAAGCTAATTAGTTCCAAGTTCAAGTTCTAATTTCAAGTTCAAGTCTAAGTTCAACTTCAAATTTTAAGTTCATGTTCTAAGTTCAAGTTCTAATTTCAAGTTCAAGTTCTAAGTTCAAGTTCAAATTCTAATTTCAAGTTCAAGTTCAAGTTCTAATTTCAAGTTCAAGTTCTAATTTCAAGTTCAAATTCTAAGTTCAAGTTCAAGTTCAAGTTCAAGTTCTAAATTCATGTTCAAGTTCTAAGTTCAAGTTCAAGTTCAAGTTCTAAGTTCTAAGTTCTAAGTTCAAGTTCAAGTTCAAGTTCTAAATTTATGTTCAAGTTCTAATTTCAAGTTCAAGTTCTAAGTTCTAAGTTCAAGTTCAAGTTCTAAATTCAAGTTCAAGTTCTAAGTTCTAAGTTCTAAGTTCTAAGTTCAAGTTCAAGTTCAAGTTCAAGTTCTAAATTCATGTTCAAGTTCTAAGTTCAAGTTCAAGTTCAAGTTCTAAATTCATGTTCAAGTTCAAGTTCTAAGTTCTAAGTTCAAGTTCTAAGTTCAAATTCTAAGTTTAACTTCAAATTCTAAGTTCAAGTTCAAGTTCTAAGTTCAAGTTCTAAGTTCAAGTTCAAGTTCAAGTTCTAAGTTCTAAGTTCAAAGTTCAAAGTTCAAAGTTCAAAGTTCAAGTTCAAGTTCAAGTTCAAGTTCAAGTTCTAAATTCATGTTCAAGTTCTAAGTTCAAGTTCAAGTTCAAGTTCTAAGTTCTAAGTTCAAGTTCAAGTTCAAGTTCAAGTTCTAAATTCATGTTCAAGTTCTAATTTCAAGTTCAAGTTCTAAGTTCTAAGTTCAAGTTCAAGTTCAAGTTCTAAATTCATGTTCAAGTTCTAATTTCAAGTTCAAGTTCTAAGTTCAAGTTCAAGTTCTAAGTTCTAAGTTCAAGTTCAAGTTCAAGTTCTAAGTTCTAAGTTCTAAGTTCAAGTTCTAAGTTCTAAGTTCAAGTTCAAGTTCTAAATTCATGTTCAAGTTCTAATTTCAAGTTCAAGTTCTAAGTTCAAGTTCAAGTTCTAAGTTCTAAGTTCAAGTTCAAGATCAAGTTCTAAGTTCAAGTTCAAGTTCAAGTTCTAAGTTCAAATTCTAAGTTTAACTTCAAATTCTAAGTTCAAGTTCAAGTTCAAGTTCAAGTTCTAAGTTCCAGTTCAAGTTCTAAGTTCTAAGTTCAAATTCTAAGTTTAACTTCAAATTCTAAGTTCAAGTTCAAGTTCAAGTTCAAGTTCAAGTTCAAGTTCAAGTTCAAGTTCTAAATTCATGTTCAAGTTCTAATTTCAAGTTCAAGTTCTAAGTTCAAGTTCAAGTTCTAAGTTCTAAGTTCAAGTTCAAGATCAAGTTCTAAGTTCAAGTTCAAGTTCAAGTTCTAAGTTTAACTTCAAATTCTAAGTTCAAGTTCAAGTTCAAGTTCAAGTTCAAGTTCTAAGTTCAAGTTCAAGTTCAAGTTCTAAGTTCTAAGTTCAAAGTTCAAAGTTCAAAGTTCAAAGTTCAAGTTCAAGTTCAAGTTCAAGTTCAAGTTCTAAATTCATGTTCAAGTTCTAAGTTCAAGTTCAAGTTCAAGTTCTAAGTTCTAAGTTCAAGTTCAAGTTCAAGTTCAAGTTCTAAATTCATGTTCAAGTTCTAATTTCAAGTTCAAGTTCTAAGTTCTAAGTTCAAGTTCAAGTTCAAGTTCTAAATTCATGTTCAAGTTCTAATTTCAAGTTCAAGTTCTAAGTTCAAGTTCAAGTTCTAAGTTCTAAGTTCAAGTTCAAGTTCAAGTTCTAAGTTCTAAGTTCTAAGTTCAAGTTCTAAGTTCTAAGTTCAAGTTCAAGTTCTAAATTCATGTTCAAGTTCTAATTTCAAGTTCAAGTTCTAAGTTCAAGTTCAAGTTCTAAGTTCTAAGTTCAAGTTCAAGATCAAGTTCTAAGTTCAAGTTCAAGTTCAAGTTCTAAGTTCAAATTCTAAGTTTAACTTCAAATTCTAAGTTCAAGTTCAAGTTCAAGTTCAAGTTCTAAGTTCCAGTTCAAGTTCTAAGTTCTAAGTTCAAATTCTAAGTTTAACTTCAAATTCTAAGTTCAAGTTCAAGTTCAAGTTCAAGTTCAAGTTCAAGTTCTAAATTCATGTTCAAGTTCTAATTTCAAGTTCAAGTTCTAAGTTCAAGTTCAAGTTCTAAGTTCTAAGTTCAAGTTCAAGATCAAGTTCTAAGTTCAAGTTCAAGTTCAAGTTCTAAGTTTAACTTCAAATTCTAAGTTCAAGTTCAAGTTCAAGTTCAAGTTCAAGTTCTAAGTTCCAGTTCAAGTTCTAAGTTCTAAGTTCAAATTCTAAGTTTAACTTCAAATTCTAAGTTCAAGTTCAAGTTCAAGTTCAAGTTCTAAGTTCAAGTTCAAGTTCTAAGTTCTAAGTTCTAAGTTCAAGTTCAAGTTCTAAATTCATGTTCAAGTTCTAATTTCAAGTTCAAGTTCAAGTTCTAAGTTCTAAGTTCAAGATCAACTTCTAAGTTCAAGTTCAAGTTCTAAGTTCAAATTCTAAGTTTAACTTCAAATTCTAAGTTCAAGTTTTAATTTCAAGTTCAAGTTCCAAGTTCAAGTTCAAGTTCTAAGTTTAACTTCAAATTCTAAGTTCAAGTTCAAGTTCAAGTTCTAAGTTCATGTTCAAATTCTAAGTTCAACTTCAAATTCTAATTAAGTTCATGACATTCAAACATTCATCTTCTACTCATAACACTTCAATTACTAATTTCTAACTTCAAATTAACACTTTACTAACTAGTCCTAAAATCAAATCCAAAAAAATCTCAATTTAACCTCAAATTACATATTCTCAAGTTTAAACTAGTTCTAAAATACAAAAATGCTAATTCTTC
>NW_026020483.1:0-37500 GCF_900185275.1 Solanum verrucosum | reverse complement strand
GCTAACATCCCACATCCTTCAATTCACTAACAATTCTTAACAATTCCACATAGATAAATACATATATGAACAGTCCACAACAATCTACACAATAATCGTCCATCAATACACCCACTTTAGGCCAAATTTAGAGAATTTGAGAAGACATGGGTTCATGGGAATTTCTTTCTAAAAACCATTAATAATCATTAATAACCATATAAATCATCATTTAAAACCTTTTTATGCAAGAACCCATGCTAGAATCGAAATAGGTTTTTGTGTGTATTTGAAAAACCTTGAAAACCTTTTGATTGGGTTCCTTGAAAGAAAGAATAATCAAGGATAAGGATCCCCATACCTCTAAGTTGAAAACCCATGAAAATTGGAGAAGAAGCACTCGAAATCTTCAACCCTAGCTCCAACTCCTCTTCTTCCTTGAGTTAGAGAGAAATATTTGAGAGAGGGAATGATTTTTGGAAATTCTAAGAGGAGTGACTTAAATGAAAGGAATTAAGTCATAAAAAGGTCTTATAGTTGTTAGGAAAAGAATAAAATAACATAGGGTCAATTTTGGAAAAGGACTAAGGACCCATAAAGTCTTAACTTAAAAATTCTACCCCTTCCCGTCTTAGTTCGCCTTTTTTTTTCAGCTTGACAGTGCTTCAATATTTCGGGCATAACTCTTTACTCCAAGGTCGGAATTGGGCAAACTTGGTGGCGTTGGAAAGAGGACTCAAAGACCTTTAATTGGATAGGTAAAGGTCCACCTAATTCATTTTGAGCTAAAAGATATGACCATTTAAAGTTGACCCTTACAACTCACTAGTTCAAATGACTAGTTTCCGGACATCACGGTCATTTCTCATCATTTCATCAAGTTCTCAACTCCAAACTCACATGTGAGGCTCTAGTTTCACTAGTTCATTTTTAGGGTCGTTACAGTTACATCTAGGGGGTACCCTTGGGTCTTGAGTATGAGGATGAGGAGAGTTGAGTTTCATTTTTTAAAATAAATATATGGGGACTAAGTATCCCAAGAATAAATGTGTTTACATTTAAAATGAGAGGAAACATCGATTTCCAAATGAGTTCATGAGGAGTTTTTGAGTATGATATCTTTTAATAGAACCTTTTGAGTAATAATATCAAAGCTTGAGGATGAGGAAAGTTTTTTAAACATATGAGTTGAATTATATTTTTGAAGTAGTATAGAGCACTGATAAGGGGACGAATTCATACAACTCAAAGTCCTCATAAACTATGTTGCCAACATAGTAGAAAGGGTCATACTTTTTAGATGATTCCTTATTGATTTTTAAGCATAGCTTAGTGGATCCACTTATTTGATAATGTCTTATACTCTGGCAAGGTATAGGATAATTCTGGAAGCATGGGCGAGACGTTCTATCATCTCATAGCTCATAGTGATGTTTGTCGGTTAGAGAATCTCCCAAATTGAATTATATTATATTTTTACATACAAACTGAGATATTATTGTATATTTAAATACATTGAGTTGTTATCTACTATTTTAAATGCTTTATATAAACTGCATCTTTATTGTTGTTTTTATACTATATTGAGTTAAGTATCCATGAGTTGAGGTTGAGTTGAGTAGAGTTGAGGTGAGTATGTTCCATTCTTTCCAAGTTCAAGATTGTATGTTATGTTTAGTGCTCCTCTTACATGCTCGTACATTCAATGTATTGATGTCATTTGGCCTGCATCGTTTCATGATGCAGATACAAGAGATTAGGGTCATCAATCATCGTTGATACCACTTGCAGTTCAGAGTTGTTTGGTGAGTCTCCTTGCTTCCGGAGGATCCCTTATTTATTATTTCAGTTTTGTTAGGATGATCAGATGTCTTTTCCCGATATCCCTCATAGTACTAGAGGCTTCATAAATAGACAGTAGTAGTTCATGAGTTTTTTTCATTTCCATTGTTAATGTTTGAGACTCAAGTTGCCTTCCTTTGGCCAGTTGAATGTTCTTATACATTGTGAGTTTATTATTTTGAGACATTTGAGTTAAAGTTTTACTTTTGAGTTCATCTAATGTTGAGTAAGTCTTCCGCTAAGAGTTGAGCTACGTCAAGGGTTCGCTTGGGGCCAACAATAGTTCTCAAGTGCCGGCCACGTCCAGGGTGTAGGCTCGGGGTGTGACATAAATAATCAAAGAAACATGAAACTTAAATATAAAAATAGGATCATGCTCCACTCAATCACCACTCTCACTACCAATAGCATTACCTTGGAATTCATACACTTTATCACAAGTTAACCTACCTCATTTCGCTGTCAACTCCACTATCTAGGCCATTCCATCTTCATATCGGATCATAACCTAACCCTTCTATCATATAGAGATTTACCGAATTCAAGACCACTACTAACCTTGTTAACCAGTCTACTATTCTTCCTCAAACTTTCATGCCAACACTCTAAACCTTGACCAATTTAGTAAACCACTTGAAACACTCTTACTAAACCACCTTGACCCAAATCTCCCTTATCAGATATGTCATATATCACAAAGATTGGCAATACAGTGCGAGCTAGTAAATAAGCCAAGCTCTCGGTAGAAATATTGATTTAATAAAATGACTCAACCTGGTCTTTAATATGAACATAGGGAAGGAATTTGGGCCAGAAAACTTTTGGGGTTGTAACTTGAAATTTTGTGGCTAGGCCAGCCTTAGATGGAATAAGGGCTAGGTGAGGTCTAGGGCCATTCAAGAAAGGATGGGGCCTTTTATTTAGATTTTATTGATGTATACTTGTAGACAAGATATTAAGGAATACATAAGACCTTTCATAATCAAATTCAGGTAAGTAGTTATCCCAAAATTTAACTAGGTGTGAAAGTCATGAGTCAGGACGTCAAGAGAAAAGTTTGTCTTGTAAAAGGGCCTATTTTGGATGTTGAGTTGTAGGAAATCTATCGACCTCGCTATAACAGACAAATTCTCGCTATAGTGGTGTTCATACCTCTACATCGAGTTAATTTATCGTTATAGTGACATCACTATAGTGAGGCAGATGTCACTATTATGACAGAATTGTGTTTTTATGCAAAAAAAAATTGCGTAAAACCCTTATTTTCTGTAATTTAGTAGAGAGGGGCGATTTTGGGCAGTCTGCATCACTTATCCCATGAAAATCAATGGTTAAGGTAAGAATTTGACCCCCCATTCTTGTTAAATTTTTCTTAAGCCTTAGAAACCAGGTGGTTAATATTGGGGAAAAGTTTTGAGCATGAAGTCATGGTGCAAAGGAACTCTTAGTTAGGGAAGATGATCTCATTTGGCCAGGGTTAGGATATGTTATCAATTCAGGTAAATTAATAGCCATTTGTAATTAATTAAATGTTATATTGTTTATTTTAGACCAAGAACAAGTTGAGGCACTTCGCAAGCAAAAAATTTAAGCTATTTAGAGTTTTTGAGGGGCTTGATTCGAAGTAGGTAATGGTTATATGCTTCTGATATATGTGTATATGCATGTTTTATTACTTGTAGAGTAATGTTGTGCAATGTGTGATAGGAAGTATGTGAAATGAACTTGCATTTGTAACTTGTTGGTTCAAGTAATCTTGTTCATTGTGTTGTGGGTTGATCATGTTGTTGTGTAATGTTTTGATGAATGCTTGTTGTGCTTGTTGGTTGGATCTGGTACCATGCTGATACATGATATTGTTGGTTGGCTCGAATACCATGTTTGGTATGATTCTATAGGTTCGATCGGATACAACGCTTGGTATGCTACTACAATTTGGTTTGAGGTTCCATGAGAAAACTGGTACTTGCATTATGATTGTGTGAGACATGTCATGCATTGGTTAGTTCCTATTGTGGTTTTCATGTCATGTGAAGGAGATTCTAAGTGTGGCTGATGTTTGTTGCTAGATTGTATAGTTCCTTATCATTACATATAGTTATGAACTATTTATATGTCTATGTTGGACTGGTCGTGTAATCCTACCAGTACAGTGTGGTTTGTGTATTCATACTACATAAGAATTTGTACCTAATGCATTCATTTTTGCTAAGTTTCTTTCCAACTTTAGCGATGGGATTATTGAGATTCATTGAGAATATATGTGGGTATGGGTGTACTAACATTTCATTTACTTGGGACCTACTTTGAGTTATGTCAATGTTGATACATGTTTTTCAAATGACCGAGTTATTAGGCAGGGCATTCTCTTTCTCCAACAACTATTGGTCAGCTCTGGTTTGTTTCATGGAATAAATATATTATTTTCTTCATATTCAATCGTGCATTTATTTATTTGTTTGTTGGTTTAAGGATTCACTAGGAAGTCCTTGTCATGTGTGATTTGTCAGTTAGAGGCTCCATAGATAGTGTCAGTTGGGTTATGATTTTCATGTTTGTTTTACATTTCACACAAAATAAGATTAACTTTATTTTGACATAAAATGTAACAATTTATATTTGTAGAAAAAAAATGACCAGTCTTGGAATTATGCCATACTTTTATCAAATCATATTTTAAGTAGATTTTAAAAAAATACTGCATTAGGCTACATAGTATTTCATATTTAAGTATAGAGATAAAAGTGAAGATGGTCCACGCATTCAAGTTAAGGCACCAGATGTTGATTCCAACTTGATAAAAAAAAATTCTTATGAGAAGATTGTTTTTTATGCTACTGATACTTTTCATAAGTTTGTTTGTACCATATTTTATTGTTTTCAAGATGTACCTAGGAATTGGCCTCATATTGTGGAAATTTTGGAAAGATCACAACACAAACATAGTTATAAGATTGTGAAGTGGTTTCACCCTCTTTCTGGTTGGTACAAGTGTAATATAGATGGTACATCCAAAGGTAATCATATCCCTAGTTTAGTTATTTTGTGTCGGAAACAATGATGGTGATACTTTAAGAGTAAAAGGGAGAATTTTACCAGTTTCAACCAACCTTGTGACAGAAGTAGTGGCTATAAGAGAGAGAATTCATTGTTGCATCGAAAGAAATTTATTGACTCTAATAGTAGAATTGATTCTTTTTCACTAAAAAAAATTATTGAAGAAACTTGGAGGTCCCCAGGAATGTGGTAAAGGAGGCTGAAGCAATTAGCAGCCAGTTGAAACACACTCTAAGGGAATGCAACATTCTGGTTGACTTTCTTGCTGACTTAGTTGTTGATTTTGCAGGTACCTATTTGGTGGAAACTTTACAAGACCTTTCTAATGTAGCAAAGATAATTCTTAGCATGCATAAATGAAATATGCTTAATTTTAGGCTTATTTAGCTTCACAAAGTTAGTTTGGTACTTTGGTTATTAATCAGTATGTTTGCACTCAAAGGAAACTAGGAAGAGATAATATCACTCTAATGTAATGCCTGAAATGATTTCATATAATCTGTATATCATTCCATCTGATGAAAGGTTAAGGTGTACAATGATTATAGACTAAGACATAGATATTGGGTGAGGTTTTCTTTTACCACTTTCTGGTGCAACTAGTGATAACTAGTGACTTTTGGTTTAAGGATGTTTGGTCACTTACTTTACCCTAATTTTTATCTTAGAGTGCTCCCAATGATGTGTGATACTAATCTCTTTTAAATTCAACCTATCAAGGGATAACAATTGAAAAGATTTGTGAGTGTTGAGTGACCTTACATCCTTTAAACAAAATGAAAAATTATCTATTTTTTAAATTTGTGCTTGGATAATTAATAAGGAAAAATTTGATTGAAATTTTTTCCATTTTTAAATGTGTGGCCTTAATTTCTATAAAACTCGTCTTACCAATGATAATTAATAAGGAAAAGCACAGTGTTTCTTACTATAACACCCCGAAAATCTAACGAACTAAGCTAGAGCCTAACATGTAAACTAGTAGCCTAAGTGGGGTTGAACGTAAAGATTAGAGTCCTAAAATAACCTCCCTAAGTTAGTACAAGTGTGTTAGGACCTAAATTTCAAGGCATGAGCCCCCCCCCCCCCCAAGGACCCACCAAGGGTCCTTAAGGAGGGCCTTGGTTGCAGCCAAAAAGCTGCCGAAGGCAGTCACCCACGAAATGGGCACCCACGCCCCGTAAGTGGACTCACGCCCCGTGGGTGGACTCACACCCTGTAGGTGGGGGTTGTGAGTCAAGTCTAGATCCCCCCCCCCCTAATTCCCCAAGTCTCTGAAAGAAACTACGACCATGTAGTACCGTCCGTAGACCCACTCACGCCCCGTGGGTGGGGTCTCGTGAGTGGGGGGCTTGAGTTGGCCAAAAGGAGGGGCTGCAGACCCAAACCACAGACCTTCAGGATGGGGCATGAGCCCACCTATGTTATGTGGGTGGTGGGCGTAGGTCACCCCTGCAAAAGCTGCCCCAAATCTCAGCCAAGGCTTAGTCAAAGCCATTAATTCCAAAACTTATTATATTAGTGTGGGGTCATTTTAATTCAATTATATGGACATATATAAGTAGTTATTAACTACTAACCACCTCTTTAACACCTCATAACTCACAAGACTCAAACTAAAAACCAACTCCCCTCTCCAAAAATTCTCTCTCTAAGACTCCATTAAAGAGCAAGAACAAGGTCAAGCTTAGGGTTCAAGAAACAGACTTTATTCTCCTATTTCTTATGGAAATCAACCTAAGGTATGGATTCTTTTCATCTATGGGTATATATCACCCATAGAGCCCCTTCAAACTTGGTTTTTAAGACTTCTAATTCCCCTAAAAACCTAGGGTTTCAATCTATGTCATGGGCCTTCTTCCAAAACGTTTTCAATTATCTAATTATGGTTGATTATGATGAATTATGATTTTAATAATGGAGTGTTTTTTAATTATGATGAAAATCTCCCTTGGACCCATGAATCCCCCATCTTCCTAAATTGTGAACTATGGTGTAGCTTGATTGATTATGGGAGCTTGACAATTGATTATGTTTAAATTGATTAAGTTGTTGAATCATGATATTCCTCTATCTAATGTGGTAATTCTAGAAGTTAGGGTTGATATTGATTGATAACCTTGAAGGGCAACTTGTTAGGGTTTGTACATGTTGATGAGGATTGTATATGAACTCATGATTCACTTAGATAGTGATGATCCTATGATTAATGTGTAATTGTGGTATTGTTGCAAGATCCTTTCCCAAATACCCTTACACATGACTATGCATGAAAGGTCTATGATTATGATAATATTGTTGTGTTGATTGAAGGGCTATTCTCATGAAACACTATGAACATGATGTGAAAGGTTTACTCACGTATTAATGATTCTAAGGTTGAAAGGACATTCTCACCTAATGAATCCATGAGCTACCATGATACTATGTTGGTTTGAGTGCTAGGCATTCTTCCATAAACATGAATCTAAAGTAAAGACTTAACTTAAAGATTAAAGGGAATTAAGCTTAGCACCGAATGGATATGAATATGAGATTGAAGCTTTTATGTCAGTTAGTCCGGCTTCCCAATATGGTTATCTCATGAGATGGAAACATTTTACCTCAGTTAGTCCGGATTTCTAGTAGCAATCTCAATATCCCATAACTATGTGCCCACATAGGTCTTTAGCTAGGGGCTCCACCTAAATGCTAAACATGTTAGCTTTACCTTAGGCAAGTAGAACACCTCTTTTAGGTGTGGGGCATGACACCGGATTCCATGTAGCTCACATGGTCTATGTCGGTTAAGGTGATATTTTCCTACATGACAAGAACATGATCCATGACATGAAAAGAACAAGAATATGAATTATGTAAAGAACATGAGTTATGTACTATGATTACTTGAGAGGTTCTACTTAGTATGAATGGGGGTATGTGACTTCATTCATGCATTGCACAAGTAGGTTTTGAGGGTGATTGTGGTATGTTCTTTTATGACATGATGCTTTATGAGTTAATGCATGTTTTACATGGAATATGAACATGAATTATAAATATGAACATGAGCTATACTTATGACTTCTTAATGAGCTTTGCTTAGTGTGAATGGGGGTATGGGACTTCACTTATACATTGCACAAGTAGACTTATAAAGGGGTTATGGTGTGGTTTCCTTATGCTATGAAGATATATGAAACCATGTACGCAAGCTATGAATTGTTGCTAAGAGTGACTTTACTTATTATAAGCTATGAGCATGAATGACTCCTTGTCTATGAGTGTTGGCTATGGATGAGGTCAAGGTAAGTTATGCATGATTATGGTAACCTAGGGTTGCTTATGAATTGGTTTGACTATGTAATTACTCTAAATGTGCATGATGGCTTTTAAACTTGATAAAGGCATGATTTCAACTAAATGTCCCTTTTATGCATGTTTTAAGGATTTTCTATGCATGGCTTCCATACTTAGTACACTATTTGTGCTAACCCATATTTTCTGCATTTTCTTATAAGTGTAGGTTCCGGTCGTTGAGGTATACTTCTCTTTTCAAGAAGAGCTTGGGTTGACTATTCTCCGAGCTTGATGATTCCTCATAGTTCGAGGACAAGACATTATTCATTTCTAGTTCCTTTTGTACTTTCCATTTTCAAGACTTGGTTGTAAAGAGCTATGTCCCTAAGATTGTATTCAATTGTGTTAGATGGTTTCTTTGAGACAAGGTCTAGACTCTTATATTCCTTTTATGAAAAAGACTTTTATTGTAAAAAAAAAAGTTTTAAATTATGCATCATTTCTATGTACTTATGTTCATGATTATGCTAAGGGCTTGTATGAGACACCTTCGGGGTCAAGTACGTCGTGTTACATCTAGGGGGTACCCCTAGGTCGTGACAAAGTTGGTAATCAGAGCACAAGGTTTAGAATGACTCTAGGATGATGTCTCATGAACCATGTCTAGTAGAGTCTTTTTCACGAGTGTGAAGCGCGCCACATTTATGAATGAGAGGCTATAAGATGCTTAGGAAATATCACTTATTTCAGTACTCTTTAATCGTGCCTTAGAGTTTTAACTCTATGAAGTCCTTTTCATAACCCTTTTCTTGTGTCTATAGGATATGAATACAAGAAGGGCGACCGCAAGAAGGATGGAAGAGGAGATTATGAATGAGGGAGTTCCTCTCCAAGGTCCTCAAGGTCCTCAAAAGCCTTAAAATCCTCAAGTTTCTATTGATAAGGGGGTTATGATAAATGTGGAGATAAGGTCGTCTCTCCAAGTATTGACCCAAGCCGTGACGGTTCAAGTCAATAGGTATGCTAGGCCTCATGTGAACCCCAATGTAAGTACAACCGCTTCAAGGATAAGGGATTTCACAAGGATGAACCCTCTTATGTTCTTTGGCTCCAAAGTGGATGAAGACCCACAAGGGTTTATTGATGAGATCTTTAAGGTGCTTGATGTTATGGGAGTGTCTCCACAAGAGAAGGCGGAACTAGCTACCTACCAATTGAAGGATGTGGCTCAAGTATGGTATGAGCAATGGAAGGGTGAAAGATCCCTTGGAGCGGGTCCGATAGATTGGGAATTGTTCAAGTCGGTCTTCTTTGATAGGTTCTTTCCCTTAGAGTTGAGGGAACGAAAGATGCAAGAGTTCATAAATCTTAGACAAGAGGATTTGAGTGTGAAGGAATATGCCCTTAAATTCACCCAATTGTCTAAATATACTCCAACCTTGTAGCGGACTCTAGGGCCAAGATGAACAAATTTGTTATGGGGGTATCCGACTTGGTAGTCAATGAATGTCGTTCGGCAATGCTCATCCCAAGTATGAATATTTCACGTCTTATGGTCCATGTCGAACAAATTGAGGAACAAAAGCTCAAGCAAGTGAATAGGGAAGTGAAGAAGGCTAGGCCCGATGATGGGAATTCTTCCAAGGGTAAATTTGAGAGTCAAGGTAGACCAAGGTTCAAGAAGCGGTTCTCCAACCAAGGCTCCTCTAGCACTCCAAGGGTCAACAAAGATAGGGTGTATAACCTTAAGCCACAAGGAGGTAATAGTGGTGGTTCTTATGTTGATAGGCCTAATTGTACAAAATGTGGTAAGAAGCATGGTGGTAAGTGCCTAGTTGGCACGGATGGTTGCTATAGTTGTGGGAAGATTGGTCATGTAATGAGAGATTGTCCCATGTTAAAGGTTCAAGGGAGAGAGGGCAAGCAAGTCCCTCCTAGTGGATCAAATTTCGATGCTCCTAAGAAGAACTGATTTTATGCTCTTCAATCCCGAGGTGACCAAGAGAGCTCCTCGGATGTTGTGAATGGTATGTTGCAAGTCTTCTCTATTGATGTTTATGCATTGTTGGACCACGGTGCTACTTTATCATTTGTTACACCTTTGGTGGCTATGAAATTTGAAATACTCCCCAAAGTATTAAAAGAACCTTTTTTCGGTTTTACCCCGGTTGGTGACTCGGTAGTGGTAAAAAGAGTCTATAAGAGTTGTCCTAGTTGTACTATAATCCTAATCATAATCTAATCCTAGCCGTAATATAACCCTAATTGATATAAGTAGTTTAATCCTAGTGCGACTCTAATTCTGCAACAGTGTTGTAAACTCGTAGTCAACTTCGTTGGACCTGTTCCTTTGACATGTTCCAATCATCAGCTTCCTTCATCTTCAACACTTCGTTGTAGACACGTCAGTCAGCTTCGTTGGATCTGTTCCTTTGACATGTTCCAATCGTCAGCTTCCTTCTTCTTCAACACAACTAATTAACTAGCTTAGGCATTGAATCTAATCACATACACAATATTTAACTCTAAACAAAAAAATTAATAAGAGCAAACCATTAGCATATAGATTTCTTAACACTAGAGACTTCTAATTTTACAAACTTGAACTCTTACAGAAAAACATAAACATAACCATTATTCATAAATTTCAAACAAATTTACAAAACGAAGATGAAAGTTTCATACTACTTTTGTGACTATTGATCTAGTCAAAGAACATTCATGGCTCTGAAAAGATTGTATTTACTCTAGAAGGGGAAAGAGAGAGACTATTGCTACTTAGAGTTAGTATAAGATTAGATATAGGACCCCGTGCCAGCACGGGGCCCAATATATATTATTTTTTTATTTTAATTTATGTCATATTATGGAATTTGAGAAGTTATTGAAATTTTTATATGATTTTAAAAAATATTTTAAATTTTTAGCTATTGTGATTTGCAGTACTTTTTTTTAACATAATTTTGAAAATAATATTTATTACTCTGTTTGTTCTAATTTATATGGCACACGCAGAATTTCAAATATTAACCCTTTTTTATATGTCTCTTTAATATATTAAGTTGTTAATTATTGTATTTTATAGTACATTTTGAACCTAATTTTTTAATAATATATGTTATTTGCCATGTCCCAATTTATGTGGCATTAATTGATAGATTTGTTGGAGTCGAGAGATTTATTTTGTTAATTATTGTAATTTATAGTTTTTTTTTCCGTCAATTACAAACAATATATGTTGTTAATTGATAGAATACTTTTAACTTAATTTTTAAAAAAAAATATGTGTGACTGTCCATGTCCCAATTTATGTGGCACATGTAAAGTTTTGACAATTAACCAAAATTTTAATACATTTAAAAAAAATATTTAAGTCGTTAAATTTTAAGTAATTTAAATTGTTGTATTATTTATTACAATTTATAATACTTTTAAAGTAGTTGAAATATTGTACTATTTATTATGATTTATAACAGTTTTTTTTTTTAATTTATGTCATATTATGGAATTTGAGAAGTTATTGAAATTTTTGTATGATTTTAAAAATATTTTAAATTGTTAGCTATTGTGATTTGTAGTACTTTTTTTTAACATAATTTTGAAAATAATATTTATTACTCTATTTCTTCTAATTTATGTGGCAGATGTAGAATTTCAAATATTAACCCTTTTTTATATGTCCCTTTAATATATTAAGTTGTTAAGTATTGTATTTTATAGTACATTTTGAACCTAATTTTTTAATAACATATGTTATTTGCCATGTCCCAATTTATGTGGCATTAATTGATAGATTTGTTGGAGTTGAGAGATTTATTTTGTTAGTTATTGTAATTTATAATTTGTTTTTTCATCAATTTCGTCGACTATTTTTTTTTATTAATTATTGTGATTTATTGTTTCTTTTTCGTCAATTTCAAACAATATATGTTTATTATATAATCCATTTTATGTGGTACCAATAGAATCTAGAGAGTCAATTAAATTTTTTATATAAGTTTTAAATAATTAAGCTATTAATTATTGTAATGTATAGTATTACTTATATTATTTTTAAATATATTTAAATATTATATCTTAGGTTTTTTATCTTAATTTATATGGCATTGATAGAATTTAAAGTGTGAAATAATTGTTAATTATTGTAATAGATAATATGGAGTATTTAAGTCATTTATAGTATAGTAATTAATATATAATATGTAGTATTTAAGTGGAAGGTGGTGGGGCCCACTTAAATAGTTTGATAAATATATTGGATATTAGTAGTGATTTATAGTATAGTAATTAATAATATATAATATGTAGTATTTAAGTGGAAGGAGGTGGGGCCCACTTATATATTTTATATAGTAAGTATTGGACATTTGTAATGATTTTATTGGAACAATGGTAGTAAATCCTAGACTCTTCTAATATATAGTAATAAAGTTGGATATGTAAATGATGATGTGACATTTCTTAGAAACTAAGATTACTATTTATCTAATTTCTCCAATTTTTGAGTTCTTTTGTCATACTAAATACAATATGTTTTATTATAATTACATTCAATATAGTAAACAATATGTTCTAGGAATTAAAACAAAATTATCATTTCAGAAAATAAATGTTAAATTATAATTTTATTATGATTAAGGAAAGATAAAGATATTATTTGAATATCCCATAACCACATTCAATACATTAGAAATTAATTGGATATAACTGTAAATGGAAAATGAATCACCATTTAAGGAAAATAAATGTTTGCAATACCATAATAATTAAGGAGAGAGTAAGATATTATTTTAATATCCTAATTCGGAACTTTTAATCTACTACTCAATTAAAAAGAAAATGCATTTAATAACATTAAAAAGTTATTAGTTTATATTTTTTCTCATTGTACTAATTCAATTCAATCAAACTTAATTTTAAAGATAAAATAACAGCTTCATTTTAATTGTTATCAATATATTTCAAAAAATTATCGTGAAAAGGCTTTTGTTGCACCTTATTTTAATTTTCATATACTATTATTATTTTTTCTGTCATTTTTCAATGATTTTTTATTTCGGTTTAAAATTTAATGTTTATTCTTAAAACTCTGATGGTACAAATTAAGGTGGAGTAGAATATAATAAATGATGATTCTTCTACTAAATAAGAAGATATAATGAAATTGAAAGGGTGAAACTTTTTTTTTTTAAATGGATAGGAAATTCTATTTAGGTATCATTACGTCATTATTCAATATATTTTGAATATAAATTTCATTTGCTGATGCATTTGTTTAGTACTCCTTCTGTCCCTAATTACTTGTTCACTTTTCTTTTTATAGTTGTCTCTAATTACTTGTCCATTTTGACAAATCAAGAAAGAACATTTTTTTTAACCTATTATACCCTCAATTAAATGACTAATTACTTTGAAAATTGCAGAACTTTTCATCTACTTCATAATTAATAGGGGTAAAATGATAAACTCACTATGTCATTAATTGATTTCTTAATAAATGTGTCAATTTAAAAGTGGACAAGTAATTAGGGACAGAGGGAGTATTACAGTGTTATTTGACATTATGAGATATTTCTTAGACATTTAAGGAGAATGGTACACCGGAATATATATTATATATTAAAGGATCAACTTCATGCAATGGAAGAATTTGTTATTAGCAAATATATTTTAACTTATTTGATAAAAAATATATTCTTCCTCATTTAATAGACGTAAAATTTGTGAAGCTTTATTTTTTTCACAATCTTCATATTATTAAAACAAATAAAAATATTACGATTAAACAACAGAGTAAATATAAAATTAATCAAAAATATTTAATTTAAATGATCGCGCGAAGTGCGGCCAAGTTCTCTAATTTAAAACAAAAAAGTAAAATTTAAATGGGTCTACTATAGAATTTCTAGAAATCGAACTTGAAAAATTATGTTAAAAATGGAAAATAAAAAGTGAAATAAATTTAATTGAGAGTTATCCTTCATCTATCCCATTTTATGTGACACTTTTTATTTCTCGAGAATCAAATAGTTTAAGTTTGACCATAAATTTGCGTATGATATCTTCAATTTTTTTAAAAAAAATTGGAAAAATTAGATAAATAGTAATCTTAGCTTCTAAGAAATGTCACATCATTATTTGCATATCCAACTTTTATATATATAAAAGAGTTAAAAAAGAAAAAATAAGTGATTTAAGAAAATTATATAAATAACATTAATGATGAGATGAAGATTAAGAAAAAACGTCAAATAAATTAGTATACGCACAAATTAATATAAGGAAGACAAAAGAATTTTTTAAAATATATTTGTGGAAGCTCTTTCTAACAATTGCATATATATATATATATATTTCATTTTTAAAATATGATTCCCTCCGTTTCGATTTTAAAAAGATAATAACCTTTAAATTTTAATATTTTTGGTATAGCATATTTAAGATCACAAAATTAAAAAATATTTTAATATATTTGATATATACCACAAAATTTAAATGTACATATAAATTTTAATTTTAATTGATTTCCACCAAATATTATACTTGATATATAATTAGTAAGAGCTAAATGTAATTATAATTTATTTACTTTCATGTAAAAGAGATGTATCATTTCTGAACATATCCACTGGCTTAAGAGAAGAGTGAGACTCTAATTAATGGGGAGAGCGATTTTAAAAATTTAAATTTACAGAAAGAATAAATTAATTTGGAATTTCTTATGCAAATTATGTGGGTTATTAATATTTTGTATTGGTTGAGAGAGAGATTTTTTAAGTTCCTAATTATTGTAATTTATAGTTATTAGTTTGTTGTGATTTATAGTACTTTTTGCTCATCATTTTTAAATAATATATGTTATTCATGTTCTAATTCACGTGAATAATCATAAATATTTTCAGTTGTTAATTTATTGTGAATTCTAGGACTTTTGACGCCATTTTCAAATAATATAAGATACTTCTTTTATTTTAATTAGCCAACCAAATTTCCATATATGGTTTAAAAATATTTTCAGTTGCTAATTATTGTAATTTATAGTATTTCTTATGTAATTTTTAATAATACATTTTATTCTATTTATTTAAATTCATGTGACAATGATAGAATTTTAAGAATCAACTAAATTTTTTTAGAAAATTTAATTTCTTTCTACTATATTTTGTAGCTAAAATATAATAAATGAATTAATTAAATTTCAAAATGTTAAATTTTCAAGGAAGAAATAAAGTGGGAAAAAATAAAAAAGAAACTGTGAGGAACAAATAAAAGAAGGAAATGAGAATTGTTAATGGGCAATTGGATAACAAAAATTAAAGAAAAATAGAAAAATGTGAAATAGGCAGAAACAAGGGCCCACATTTTTCGGCTTGAGGTAAAGCCAAAGGAAAAGATGGGCGGACTTTTAAGCTGACCTACGTGGCGGTTTTTCATTGGACTTTTAAGTTGACCTACGTGGCGGTTTTTCATTGTTTTCGTCGGACTGAGGAACTCTCACTTATTTAGAATGACTATTTACGGAATTAGCCTTAATGTACAGGTGTAAGTTATTTATTGATTTGGTCGGACTGAGAAGCAAATAAGTAAGTAATTAAAGATGTAATACGTGTCTGCCAAAGAAAAGGCTGCATACACGTGGCTAGGCAAGAAAATAAAAGAAATAAAATGGGTCCAAAGTGAAGGTACAATTTATGTTACTTTTGGTACAATTTTGTGTTGCTTTGTTTGTCCTTTTGGTACAACTTGAACTGCTTTTGGTATCACTTCTTAAAGTTGTGTTAGTCCCAACCCAATAGTACAACTTGAACTGCTTTTGGTATCACTTCTAAATAAGAGTAATTAGCGTTTGTAAGTTAGAAAAATCTAATAAGACAAATTCAAGAGGGCTTTCAGGTTTGGGCCTTATTTGACCTACTTTTGGACAAATTTTCTACTGGGTTTTGCTTGATTTTGGGCTCGTAAGTGGGATGAGAATGGACATCCTTTCATGGCCTTTTTCTTTGTTTAAACTAATTCGTTTTAGCTTCTAATTTACTAGCTAGTATAATATACATGCCACAACCTCAAGGTGATACACTAGGTCTCATGAATCCCTTACCCAAGAGATCCTGAAGTAGAACACTGAGCTTCTTGAGATCTGCAGGAGCCTTTCGGTATGCGGAATGGAAATAGGCCGAGTACCCGACTCAAGCTCAATAGGAAAACCAATATTACGCTCTCGGGGTAGGCCAGGTAAGTATACAAATTAAGTACCTTAATTATCACTATATAGCAATAGTTTTTTTCGCCTAACTAGCAATAGTTCTTTTTCAAAGTTAGATTGTAATACTTTTTTTAAAAAAATGTAATATTAAAAAAAATGTATCATTAGTGCTCCACGATTTTCTGTTGTTCTTTTTTTTTCTCCAAATTTTTTACCTTTCACGATTTACTCAGATTGGTTATATATATTATCTCCTATCCATAAAAGGTTTCTTAACAAAAATAAAACTCTCTTTATACTCCTTCTGGTCGACTGTTCAATTATGGATATCAGCAATTATTCAATCCTAATTCAACATAAAGGACATTGGGACACATCAGGTATTATTGATAAATCCATATTTAATTGGTGTTTTTTTTATGTGATTTTCTAATTGTAATATCATGATCGTTATGGACTATACTATGTTGGCTATGATTTTCTGTGTTACAATCTAGAAAACAACGATAAAAATCACTTTTATAAAATTGAATTTTGGCTATAATGACTCGTTTAATTAATGGTATAAAATAGGTTGTTGTTGTTATTCACCAATTCCCTATTTTGTTTTTTTTTTTGGTATTTATTCTCTGGTTTGTTTTGTAGGGTTTCGAGATTTGGAATATAAAGCATATTTAATGATTATGTGTATTGGTAATTTATTTGGTGAAAGAGATCGTTTTTAATTAGTGTAAATGATGCACTTTCAGTTTGGTGTAATTCTAATTTTTTTGGTGTCATGCAGAGTGGATTATTTTAAACATAATGATGGTGTACGTATTGATTCTATTGTGGTAGATTATTTGGTTTAGAAAGAATATTTAATGAACACCAACATTCTTTAATATTTTTGGTATATTTTGCTGGTGTAATTTTTTTGGTATATGTATTGAAGTATTTGATATGGTATATTAACTTGTTATTGATCTGCCGGTTTGGTGTAATTTAGATTTTTTTGGTGTCATTCTAAGTGTTGTTTTAAAGTTTATTATACGATGTACATATTGATACTATTTTGGTAGATTATTTGGAAAATTGAAGTATAACTTGATAGTGTAATTGATGTATTTTGTGGCACATATATTGAATAATTGTTAGTTTTGGGTTATTCGTAAACCCCATATTTGAGGTAAGCATTATCATCTAAGTGAAAAATATTATTTAAACCAAATTGTTTAATTTGAATACATCGAAATCACCATTCTGTTTGACGAGATTGACTACGAATAAGGTTTGATCTAAAACAGGTCGGTATGTTAATTACGATATTGAAGGAGTGATATATGATGCAAACACCAAATACGAAGGCTTAATTACTACTATTTCTTTCCAATTGGGTGTGGACACGACAATCTCTCATTTAGAACTGAAATATGTCGTGAGTGGTCCATCTCCACCAATGAAGATTCATAACGATATGGGTGTCCAATCAGGCAGACCACCAAGTAACGATCGTAAAAAGGGATTCAACAAAGGAAAATTCAAAGAGGAGTAAAGTTACTTGTAGTAAATGTGGTACATCAGGGAATAACAAAAAGACTTGCCTCAGATTTGCTTATCAAAATTAACATTGATGTATTATTTTCAATTATTTTTGTTGATGTTTTCTTGCAAAAAAATCTGGATTTTTTAAGAATGTTAAATGCACTTTTATCCAACTTTGCTTATTGTTGATTAGTTTATTCGTATTATTGGTGATATAATTGTCATATCATTAGTATTCTCGTGTTTAGCACAGATGCTTACCTTCTCGTGTTTGGCATACAGTGTTGCATTCTACGTGAAAATATACAATACAACATGTTCAAAAAATTGGTGCTATAATATATGACTGAATGTTAGTGTTATATACAAACAAACCTACCACAGTGAATACAAACTACGATAAAAAAATACTTTAAAATGGTTGTTTGACACCACATGAAACACAACCTTGTGATGTATTCTTCAATTATTTAAATAAAAAAAAACTTAATTACGTAGTATTGGTGTGAAAAAGCAAGTACACAACTGGTATACTTGTGGTGAAATAAGCACAAATATTCGTAAAAGGAAGGGGGGGGGGGGGGGGGGGAGGGATATACCAACTTCAAACATTGAATATGAAAACAGAGGAGTTTAGTTTTGAAAGCAGAATTAACACACAATGTTAACGTAAAAAAATTGGTATAATATTGGAATAATACTAAAAAATGTTCATATAACGGTTGTATATAATGGCTAGCACGTACACAATTAGTGTACTTGTGGTGAAATAAGCACAAATATTGGTAAAAATGGGGGGTATATAGTGACTGAAATTCTGGTATTATACACCAACCTCAAACATTGAATATGAAAACAACTACTTAAAGTTAAAGATTTTGGTTTGGAACCATAATTAACACACATTGTTAACGAATGTATTGAATTAATGACAACACATTCGTTGTTTCCACACACGATTTTCCTGTCGTCTCTTAAATCTTCGTTTAAAGGAGATTGAGTGAACGCATTCAACTCAAAAGACGGTCTTGAACCTATAATCGATGGACTACCAAACACTATAACCGATTTATTAAGTCTAGGGCTTTTCCTCAGTGTCCATTCCATTGATCTCAAAATAAGCAATATAATATTGGAGATGAACCAAAGCAAACGTTAATAATGGTAAAAGGTATGGTGGAATTGGTGGTGAACCGTATGAAGGAATTGGTGGTGAACCGTATGAACAGAATGAAGTTCAATGGTTAAAAATATGAAGATGGAATGAAGGAAAGAGAAGGGTGAAAAAATTGATGGAGGGAAGAGAGAGGTGGGATTTTCTAGAATAAAATATGCAAAGGGAATAACTAAAAAGGAATTTGGTAACACAAAAAGTTTTACTTTTACATGGATTGTATAAACAAGGAATAAAATAAAATATGATATGGAAGGAAGCACAATTATAGTAAAGATGAGAGGATAAAATCAGTAATGTGTAGAGTTAGAACTGTAATTGGAGAGATAACAACAGACGCAATTTAATACCATAATAATAATCCTCATAAATTAGGCACATAACCCCAAAGGAGGAGAGATGAAAATCGAAATAAATAATTAATTAAAATCAAAAATTAATTAATATGCTGTGTTTGTAATTTAAAAACTACTTTTGTAAGAAAATAGAAGTGTGTAGATATATTGTTAATTAAAGTCTTAAGTAGTATACTTTTGTAATTTTCTCTTATTATTCTACATTTTATAGTTTAAGTTGTCTTAACTAAAATCTATATATTAAATAAAACAAGTTCATTGACTAAAGTGGAGCAAATTTTAGAAGGAAACAAAAAATTAATATGATCCATTTCACCCCTCTCTTCTTGAGTCGTGTAGTTGCGCTAAACAAATAGTTCCAATTCCGTAATTTTCTCTTTTTAGTTCTTCAATCTATTTTTCCTGCAGGTTATTCGTCAAAGTCTTGAGATTATAACTTTAGCTTGCTCAAGTATTTTTGGGTTAGTCCTTAAAAAGTAGCTACAACTTGTTGTATTCTGTAAATCAATAATTTCCTAATAAGAGACCTAAGTCCCAAAATTTAAACCATAAAATCCTACTTTAAACCCTAAAATGTTAACAATCAATTAATTTTAACTTACCCCAAAAAATTTGCTACTAAGGAACCCATAACCTCTGTAACAATTCAAACCCTTGTTTTATGCATTTGTTAATCAAATTGCATTTTCAACACGTGTATGAGTTTTTATAATCATTTTGGAATGACATAATACATAAATATGACCCTTAATTTGGTTTCAGCTGGCAACTATGACCTTTAACTTAGAGTATCCACAAGTAGGCACTTAAACTTGTATAAAATTGAACAAATAAACACATTTATCCTATATGGAATCCTACATGGCAATTTTGTGTCCTATGTGGCGTCTGACATATACTATGTCATGTAGGACATGTGTGTATATTTGTTCAATTTTATACAATTTTAAGGTTCTATTTGTACACTCCCAAAGTTGGAGAGTATAGTTGTCCGCTGAAGCCAAGTTAATGATCATATTTATGTATTATGCATTTTGAAATTGATTGAGATGGTTTGGGTTAAAAACTAAGGTTCTCTTAGGATTTCAACATCATTTTGTTTATGTCGAAAAATTGCAGCATGTGATTTAGTGGGTGTGTCGCATCAGGGATGTCCTTCGCACGGGCAGGGGGATGAGACTGAGTTGGTAGGTTTTGTTTGTACACCGCCCGCGCATGCCATAGTACAACGGTTAGATTTTGCAATAGAGTGATTTCAACCTAAACATAAATAACTAAGATAATAATTGAGATCTACAACACTCTATGATTCGTGAAATTTTAATCATACAAACATCTATCTATATCTATCTATATATAATAGGAGAAGTAAAAGTGTCACATGTCAGCACCATAAAATTCAACAACTTAAAAATTCAAAAAAAATTTTAAAATCTTTAAATATGTATCTAAAATTAATCAAAAAGAAAGAAAAAAATACCAATTAAATAGTTTATATTTAAACTAACTTTTACAACTCCTCCTTCTTTTTAACGTGAATAAAAGGCAAATTTTTAAATAATAATAATAATAATAATAATAATAATAATAATAATAATAATCTATCTATATATCTATCTATATATAATAAGAGAAGTAAAAGTGCCACGTGTCAGCACCATAAAATTCAACAATTTTAAAATTTTATAAATAATTTTAAAATCTTTAAATATGTATCTAAAATTAATCAAAAAGAAAGAAAAAAAATTAAATAATTTATATTTAAACTAACCTTTACAACTCCTCCTTCTTTATAACGTGAATAAAAGGCAATTTTTTAAATAACAATAATAATAATAACATAAATAATAATAATAATAATATATATAATGATGATGATGATGATAATAATAATAATAATCTATCTATATATAAAAGGAAAACAAAAAAATGGCACGTGTCAACACCACAAATTTTCGGTATTTTAAGTAATTAATAATCAATAATTAAATAAATAAATATATACACATGTCAATAATTAGAATTAGAATGACACATGTCAGCACCACAAAAACAAGATTTTTCAATAATTAAAAAATATTAATTACATGTAATAGGATTAAATAATAAAATCAACTATTTTTAATTACCTTAAATTCGAAATTAAAATATTAAATTTATTTATTAAAGAATTACTTAAAATTAACGTTATATAATCAATTTATAATTTTCAAAATTTATCTTCTATCTATATATAATAGGATAAGTAAAAAGTTCCATGTGTCAGCTCCACAATATTTTTCAATATTTTTACAATTAAAATTAATTATTTGCAATTATGTTAAATAATAAAATACAATTCAAAAGGAAAAACATAAATTTAAAGTAGTTTTAAAAGTAAAGCAGTTTTTAAAAAAAGTATACGTGTATATTTTTAGAAAAAGTACAAATATTTTTTCTTTTTAAAATAAAACTGAAACGGTAATATTAAAAAATAAAATTATATATTTGTTTTACAGAAACTGAATGTTCATAGGTTACAACTTCAAGAGTCCTAATTTCTCTCTATTACTTCACAATTTAAAACGCCATTTTCCAAAATAAAAAAAACCATTATTTCATATGCGATCAAGTTTACTAATCATCTAAGTAACATTAAGTATTTCAAGTTCTTCTTGATTTGTTTATTCTTTTCAATTTATATATGTGTTATAGTGTAGGTTGTTTGTATGTCAATGTCGACTAAAATGTTTATCAGCCTAATATTATAGATATATATTGGTGTATTTCACAATTCATCTTCTATTTGATAGATCTGTTGAAGAATTACCATGGCCTGTGAAGAAATGCTCTCAATGATGCGTTAATTATAGATTGGTATAACTGAAAAGGAGAAAAACATTTTTATTTCAAGTTCTTCTTGATTTGTTTATTTTTTCAATTTATTTATGCTTTATAGCGTATTTTATTTGTATGTCAATGTCAATTAAAAGATTTATCAGCCTAATAATTATAGGTATCTCTTGGTGGATTTCATGATTCTTCTTATATTTGATAGGTATGTTGAAGAATCTCCATGACCTGTGAGGAAATGCTCTCAATGATGCGTGAAGTATAGATTGGTATACCAAAAAAAGAAAAACAATTTTACTACGAAAACAAAAATGGTAGTGTTTTTGTGTAATTTCTCACTATCTTTCCCTTTATTCATGGAAGGTAGGACCCTTTATTCGTGGAAGGTAGAAGAGCAAAACCAAAGAGGCTCAAATACGAGCACCATTGAAAAATCATTTTTCCTTATTTTCTCTTTATTTGGGAGTTCAATGAATTTTTGAAATATTTTTATTGATTTAAACATTCATGCTCAATTAGGTTCATGTTTAAAATGCATTTTTTTTTGCTGCCTTCATCGGCTAATTGAGGTGAAAATTTTGTGATGGCTATCTTCTTAGTTTTAACAAATGCTTAACTTTAGTCTGACATTAAGAGAAAAAATTTCTATGCCATATTATTTTAATAGGAGATGATTATGGCATCATGAAATGTAGCATATCATGAATTTGGGAATTTATCTCTCTTAACTTGGATAAAAAAGATGTGCAATTGTGCATTATAAGTCGTTCTGCGTCATATTGTTGACTATCCTTTTTAATAGATGCACAAGAATTTTAATTCAAGTTGTCATACAACTCACCTTTGTGATAGAACTCATACATTATTAGCTTTTTATAATCTTTTTTATTTTCACTTTCTTTTATAATTTGTATACTTATTTTTACAAAGATCATTGTGTAAATTACAATTTAAATTAAATAGTTAGTTTTAAAACTTTCCATTGCATTTCTACTTAGTACAAACTCTAAAAATTAATTAACAAAAAAAGTGATTAAATAAATAAATTAGAAATATGTGGTGGGGGAGATGGTGTAGTCTTAATTTGAATTCAATAATAATATATATATCATTTGAGAGTTCTTTTCTAAATAATTAAAAATTAAATATTTGAATGATATTTTTTAAAATTAAAAATTAAAAATAATAATTATATTATATATTTAAATAAAAAGGAGAATATAAATAGGCAGTTTTAAAACTTCCCATTACATTCTCACTTAAACACAAACTCTAAAATACGATTAAGTAAAAATTAGTAAACTAAACCAATTATATCACGAATTGTATTTCTTTTAGCATAATAAAATACTAACAAAAATTCAACAATTTTAAAATTCAAAAAATAATTTAATATTCTTTGTATCTTAAATTAACCAAAAATAAAATAAAAAATAGTAACCAACTAAAAAATTCTTTTAAAAATAAATATTACAAAATTATATTTTGCAAAAAAAAAAAGACATATGTAATTACAGTTAATTAGAGAGTACGTTATACTATTCCTTTATCAAATTTTCCAGAAGAAAAAAATATAAAGTAGATTAGATAATAAAAATAAATAACCCATTTTAAAACATTAGTTGATGAAGTAATAGTTATATACACTGAATGACTTTTTTATGTGATTTGAGTGAGGGATTTTGTTTAGTTTAATTTTAAATTAATAATTTTATACGGCTATGGCATCATATGATGTAATGTATAATTACATTTTATTTCTCCGTTATTTTAGTCTATTATGAAGTTCCATTATCTTCTTTAGAAAATTCATATATATTTTAATATAGTTCAAATTAAAATTTAAAATATTTAATAAACACATTGAGAAAATCGATCTTATATAGTGTTTGTACTAACTAAGATTAATTTTACCTTTAAATCATTTTTCTATTATAAATAGCAAAGAATATTTCGAATAAAACATATGTTAAATGTATGTACATGTCAATTGATCTTATCATAGTAAATATTTCATGTGAAAAGTTAGAATTAGTTAATTGTTAACATAGAAAAAATTTCAAAGGACATAAGAAGAACGAAGAACAAACATGTAAAAATATTTGAAGTATTTGATGTTTGATCAAGATAAAATAATCATAAATTAATATTATTCTTAGAAAAATTTCAACACAATATATTATAAAATTAAAAGTGTATCTGATATAATTATAGAAATTATATTTAAATATTATAAAATTAAATTGCACGCTAATAACATTAATTTATTGTGCTTAAATAAATAAGCTAATGATTTCTATTATTACTCCGTCATCCCATATTAGTTAATCATTTTCTTTTTTAACACGCATAGTAAGAAATCATAAAAAGAAGATAAGTCTATTAATTCACCTCTTAAAAAAAATTCTTGGGAAGTTTACAAATAAATGTGAACACTTTCAAATAGAACTATTTGCAAAGGTAGTATACAAAAAAATTAATTAATTCTTTCTTGATTTAGTAAATGGGCAACTAATATAGAACAACTATTTTTAGTAAGACGATCAACTAATATGGAACGGAGGACATATTATTTAAATATATCACTTAGTGAATAATAATTTTTATTAATTATTTTTAATTATAAAATTATTATATTTTAAATGTGCGTGTAACGTGCGGGTACGTATAGATTGAATGAGTAAATTGCCCCAACTTCCTAATTGAGCTATTTGGGGATGACTAAGTAATGGAACTCTAAATGAAAGTCTTAAGCATTGATTTGGACTCGTGAATTAATGGGTAATCGAATTTTATAATTAATTGGACTTTTATTTAGGATTGACTGAAATTATCGAAATAGGCTTGATTGGTATAATTGGAATATTTAATCAATATTTTGCATAGATTGAGTCCATAGAAAATTATATTGGATGTGATAATTAGAGGTTAGGAAACTTGTAGATGTCGAGGTATGTGAGACATTTAACATTCAAAGCTATTATTGTATTTGCTTTTATGCATTGATTTTTTGTGACTTTCATTGTGGGGTATAACAAGGGGCAGCCCAGTGATCTTACTAAGTCCTTGTAGCTTACCAAAAGGGTCTGCCTTTACAGATTTTTTATGTTATGTTCCCTGCTCTACTCCTTGAAGAGAGTCTTTCACCTTTGAATAAGAATTTGTGGGAAATCATGTTGGAAGCACCAATCCTAAATAGGTCCTGCAATGCTCAATACAGATTTAGTTGAAGCTCTACTGTGAACTCCAGACACTGGGTGTAAAACTTAAAAAAAAAAATTGTGGGTTCCCTTTGGGGGAAACCTCAACCAGCCGTTTTAATTAGAACTCTCATAACACTACAAAGAAGTTCAATCATCAAACTTTTACATATATTTCAATCATGTATTCATTGATCTACGTCCTTCTCACCAACAAGTTTCAATTTGAAATTATTCAGATACTTTTGGAGCGCTCTCTTCTTAATTCCGTCAACTCCCGAACCATCAGCCCAGGCCATGCAACTGAAAAGTCTTCTTAACTTGAGAAATTATTAGTGAAACTTGTCTACCCTGTGCAGCACGGCAAGTTCTACCTTACAGAATTTATGACAATACTGAAACAACTATTACTACTTTTTTCAACAGCAATGGTGCTTGCTCACACCACAACTATTGCATCTACTTGACAGCAACACAAATAACATATAGTTTTATCCTCCAAGGCATGGGAAGACAGAAAGAGATTGTTTAGTTTTTTGTTTCTGTTAAAAGATTTGAAACATCTCGCATGATTTCACCCACTTTAGGGACTGCTAGGTTTTACACCTTTGGTGCAGCAATGACACAAGTCACAACTATTAAGTGATGGGTAATTATAAAGGCTGACCCCTTAAACAGAGCATGCAACATAACATAGAGAGTAAATGCAACAGAATCCTACATTAGAAATCTCAAATTTGTCAATTGGTGACACTAGTAATTACTTTCAGAGCCTTACTGTATAGTAACAGAACACCTTTACCAATCAAAAAAAAGAAATTGTCAATTGGTGGTTCTTGACTAGGAGCATCCTCTCCAATTAAAGAAAGAAAAAACAGACAAACGTGCATCCAATTGTAAGATGCAAGTACATGTTCATCTTTATTCTGAATTTTACCCACCAGAAATGCCCATATGGCATAGTTCATACAGAAAGGTGGTCTAGGAGTAGTTGCTGCTATAGAATTTTTTCAGGAAATTGGATGCATCCCGATCTTTGCCTGAGACGTCCTGCACAAGACCTTGGTTACCTACAACATATTGCCCAACAATGTGGTGCCTCTGCTTTGACTGGTTCACAATGTTCATCAACTCTTCCATGCCCTTGAACAGCAGCATGTCGATTACCTGTATAAAGATGAGAATATCTTCTACATTAGACGTGGTTATTGATTCGCGGAGGGTTTTGGATTGCCATTTACTCTCACGTACTGCTCAGGCAAAAGGGTAATCCTCTTTAAATAATTTTTTCTTTGATAACCGAGAAATCCGTCTGTGACCCGCCCTTTGGACCAATCACAGCTTTCTAAACTCGGTGGATAATGGGCCCGCCCCCTCTACCCTTCTCCACTTAAATACCAGGCTTCGCTTTGCATGTTGTGGGGCTTGAACCTGCGACCTAAGCCACAAATCCTCCACCTTTTGCCACTTGAGCTTGGTCTTGTGGGCTAATCCTCTTTAAATATTCTGGGAGATTCTTCAATCATCTGTTGGTTGGTTGGGACATTTAATAAACCTTTCTTTCTTAAAACCTATCTCATTCCATCCTATACTTAAAGCCATTTTTGGGATTATAATAACCAATCTTTCCATTCTGTGGAGCAAGAGAATACTCATATATCTGTCGTGCTCATTAACTTTCCCGGAACAGAAGACTTCTGATAGTTTCTCCTAAGTTTTCCACCTCCTGATCATCTTCTTCCCGTCTTTAGAAGCTTCCTTGAGGATACTGCAGGTCCATATCATAACCATAACACTCATGGTTGATCTTCTCATCATGTTACGACTTCTCTCGACCCATTTCTACCAAATATTATTGCTTTCAACTATCCATCGGGTAATCTCAAAAGATTTAAACCCTGCATTGAAATAAATTTTGTTTTCCTTCATTGGATGAGATGACTGATCGGAAAAAAAAAGAGAAGACAGGTTGATAATACCACAGAAGGTGATAGCATAAGGAAAGGATGTTTCAGGCTGAAGATGGGAAAGAGGGTTCTCCCCTCCTAGAAAAGTAGGAGAGAGAAGTCTTGGGGAATGTGCCTGGGAGAAAAGTTATTTTGTCTTCAACAATACATCTTTTGTCGACTCTTTTCAAGTGCAGAAGATTTTTTAGTTCAAAAAGTGCATGTAGACTCTTCAACCAAAAAAAATGGAACTCTTTTTGGAAAAAACCTTTTAAACACTTCCACCAAAAACTTCTTCAATTGTTTAGAGAACTTCTTTTATCCAAATGCCTCTGAATTTTAAGAAAAAAATCTCTAACCTGGGAAAAAGAGAACCTTTCGAAATAAATCCATGACAGATTGTTTGGTTGAGAAACAGTTCTTGCAAAACATTGAAAAGTTTTCTGCAAAAACTCTTCTTTAAATTTTTGAACCAAACGCTGCCTTAATATTTGATTCTTCTCGTCCCCTAGGAAGAATAGATTCTCTATCCTTGGTTGAGAATGATCATTATATAACATTGCCTGCTATTTTGCTTGTATCCATTTCCCAAAGAGACGATAAAATACTAAAATCAAGAGATACAATACAATCATAAAGCAAGAATGAACCAAGCCCTGGGAGGTAAGTAATAATAAAAGTGTTGTTGATTAGAAGATAACACTCAGAATGGCATCACGACGATGCACAAAGAGTAGCCGGAACTTGTCTATTGGCTTATTAACAAGGCCTAAATCTAAACAACAAAATAGCCTAAGCTTATTTTGTAGGCTAGCAATTACTTTTGCTAAATATGAATCATTTTTCTACTGAGTAAATGTTTTCTTACTACTGGCAGGGGGCATTGGAAGGCATCCAATAGGTTGGCAGCAGGAGATTGGATGGGCCGTTACTTAAGCTAAGGGACAAAAGGTCGAAGCAGAAGTCAATAGGTTGGTATTGGGGGCATGTGTTTATCATACATGGTAAGAAAGGAACCAAAGAGAATTCCAAGGAAAGAGGAGCACAAAGCAGCAGGTCAGTCGAAAGATCGAGCAGGAAGTTCAAAGCAGAGGAGTCCAATGTGCAAAACTAGCAAGACAGCTAACAAGTTGAATTATTATCCTAGTTGAGTGAGGCTGTAATAAGATGTAGTAGATGAGAGGTTAAATAGGCAGTTTTGATTAACTTTTTCTAAAGCCTTTTGTTATTTGGCTCTTGGGTTTTTGCACATGTACAAATTTTACCCTATTCACATATAGTTACCCCCAAAAAACAAGTTTTCTTACAAGTAAGAACAGCCGTAGACACATATCAATGTAAGGCGGCCAATTTTACTGTTTCCAGACCTTAAACCAGTCCCTAATCCACAGTTTTTCAGTTCTAACATCAGTCCAAGCCCATATATGACCTTGGTCTTTCATAAGTAGCTGTAAATAACTAAATCTCATGATATTAAATAATAATATTATTTTCACAAGTTTAAGTATTTCTACAATCAGTATCTCCAAGAACTAACTAATTTAGATGTCATCAGCCATCTAAACAAATTTATTCAAGAACACTGTAAATCTAATCTCTCTTCAAGAAAGATGTTAAGAGGAATGTCCATTTCAATTGTATCACAACGGTGGAATTTTAAAAGTCCAGCACAAAATCTATCTTCTAGCACCTATTCCTAAATCCTCTTCCCTCCCCGTTGTTCCCCTTTCTCTCCATGAATCAGCAAAAATCAACATCAAAATAGCCAGTAAAATCCTACAGAGTGGGGTCTGGCGAGGGTAGAGTGTACCTTACCACTGCCTCGTGGAGGTAGAGATGCTGTTTCCGAAAGGTCATAGCTTTCTCACAAATTGTAAATGTTAACAATATGCCACAGTAAATTAGAAGTAAACTGAAAAACTTTTGTACTCCGATTCAATTTCTTCCTTGTCTTTCTCTTTCCAGAACAGAAATAATATCGGACAATCTAATCAAATCAACATCTGTTCCACCATATTTTCCAATCAGATTATAAAAAGAAAGCATTCAATTTTGAATACACCAATTCACAACAAACAAGATTTTTTTCTAATTGAATCGAATATCGCCTAATTCCACAGCATAGTAGATTTCAAATCCGAAAAGGAACAGGTTATATTTCAGATTGATACCTTAGGGTTAGTAACATTGGCATTCTTGCGAACTTCGGCGGCGGCGGCATAACGGAGTTGGGATGGTGAAACAACATCGTGCAAGTTGTAGATTTCCATTACATGAGGGATGGATCTACAGCACATACGGAAGAATTCAAAGGTCCGAGTGCGAGCTTCTTCCAAACTGGCGGAGTTTGGTGGCACCTTAAGACTCTTCAGTATTTGGGACATTCTTGATTTCTTTCTGCCTTCACTGAACAAGTAAAAAATGGCAAAATTATATTGAGGTAAAGGCTTGAGAAGCAAAAGGGTATTATAGTTTTGTTATAATTTCGGAAACCTCCCTTTTATGTTTTGCCTTAGAACATTTACTTCTCTTTTAGTTTTAGATATTATATTGACATCCCTTATTTTGAAATTTTTATAACCAAACTTATTTTAATGACAAATTTTTTCCAATATTTCATAGTTGCCCTTTCTGGGCATTATATTGAAAACTAAATTGTGGGCGAAATTCTACTCATCAAAAATTAACTTTATACTTGATATATTCACTTACACGATGTCATAAGTGCACAACTTGATAATTGCTACTCCTTAAATATATCAAATTTTAAATGTGATCTTTTTAGTTATATGGGAAATGTTTAAAAACAGAAAATTATTCAGAATTATTTTATTTATAAATATAATACAGTTTAGTATCAAAAAAAATAAAGGGGAAAAGGACAAATATACCTCCGAATTATCGTAAATGGTATGCAGATACCCTTCGTCATACTTTTGGGACATTGGTGCCCCTGCCATCCAAAAACTAGATCATATATATCATTTATACTAACGGACATACACGTGTCATACTCTTATCCGCCGATTAAATATCAAATCGACGGATAAGATTGCGCCATGTGTCCCTATTTAGTCTTCCGTTAGAGTGAAAGGGATATATGCTTTAGTTTTTAGACGGCAGGGGCATCAATGTCTCAATAGTATGACGGGGGTATCTGCATACCATTTATGACAGTTCGGGGGTATATTTGTCTTTTTTCCCAAAAATAAAATACTAGACATCCATGTAGAAAAAAATTAGTATATATATATTATTTTTTATTTTTTAAAATTATTATTATTATTATTATTATTTATTTATAATTATTATTTTATTATTATTTATTTATTTATTATTTTATTAACTTAAAAGTATGAACTCCTAACTTGAATGTTAAATTACTATAATATCCCTAACTTAGGTAGTGACTTTTTCGATAAGTTGTGACTTTTTTCACAGGGTTATGATTTTTAGATGAATTGTGACTTTTTCAAAGGGTTGTGACTTCTCGGAAAGCCTTTTTTGATAAGTTGTGACTTTTCCGATAAGTTGTAACTTTTTTCAAAGCGTTGTCAGTTTCGATGAGTTGTGACTTTTCCAAAGAGTGGTGACTAATTCAATAAGTTGTGACTTTTCCAAAGAGTTGTGACTTCTCGAAAAGTTCATGACTTTTCGGATAAGACACAAAAAACACTTGTTCATGCTACCCTTTGTTGACTACAAAGAGAGGGGTTTCCTCTCAATTTTCAACCACAATTTTTTTAATCTTCTAATCTTCTTCTTCTTGCATTTTAAAAAAATTATATAATTTATTTTTATTGAGCGAGGCTAGGTCATGCGTGTTGCATGTTATTACCTTATATACGATTCGGTCGAGAGTAGTACTAGGATGGGATTACCTTGAAATTCGATCGAGTAATTTCGACAAAAAAGAGAGATTCAACACGAGGACTTTCCAGGGGGTACCTAACATAGTACTACTCTCGCCCAAGCACACTTAACTTCGGAGTTCTGATGGGATTTGGTGTGTTAGTGCTGGTATAATCACATCCATCATTCATAACACTCTAAATTATACTAAACACCTTTTTCCTCCCAACGCCCTAGTCTCCCCCCCACTAACTTAACCTACACGCATCGACGCATGACGCCACCCGTCTGCCCATCCTCAACGCCCCACCACATGTCCTAACGACATCTCAATCCGAATATCGTTTTTGAAAAAAAAAATATTTTTTCAATTACACGACTGAATATCAACAAAAAAGAGAGATGAAACACGAGGACTTCTCAGGGGGTCACCCATCCTAGTACTGCTCTCGCCCAAGCACGCTTAACTTTGGAGTTCTAATGGGATCCGGTGCGTTAGGGTTGGTATGATCGCATCCATCATTCATAGCACTCTAAATTCTATTAAACACATCCATCCTCCTAACACCCTAGCCTGCCTCCCACCGCCCTAGCCTCCACTCACCGACGCATGACACCGCCCGTCACGCCGATCCTCAACTCCCCCATTACCTATCCTAACAACGTCTCAATCCGAATGTCGTTTCTGCAAAAAAAAAGTTTTTCAATTACATGACCAAATTTCGACAAAAAGGACGAATTCAACACGAGGACTTCCAATGGGGTCACACATCCTAGTACTATTCTCGCCCAATCAAGCTTAACTTCAGAGTTTTCATGGAATCCGGTGCGTTAGTGACGGTATGATCACATCCATCATTCATAACACTCTAAATTCTATTAAAAACCTCTTTCCTCCCAACGCCCTAGCTTGCCCCCCACCGACCTAGCCTCCACGTACCGACGCATGACTCCGCCTGTCACGCCCATCCTCAACGCTCCCATAACCTGTCCTAACGACGTCTCAATTCGAATATATTTTCTGCAAAAAAAAAAAATATATATATATATATATATATATTTTCAATTACACGACAGAATTTCGACAAAAAAGAGGGATGCAACACGAGGACATTCCAGGGGGTCACCCATCCTAGTACTACTCTCTCCCAGGCATGCTTAACTTCGAAGTTTTGATGGGATCCAGTGCGTTAGTGTTGGTATGATCGCATCCATCATTCATAGCACTATAAATTCTATTACACACCTCCTTCCTCCAACACCCTAGCTTGCACCCACCGACCTAGCCTCCACGCACAGATGCATGACGCTGCCCGTCACCCCATCCTCAACGCCCCATCACATGTCCTAACGTAGTCGTTCCTGCAAAAATAAATAATAATATATTTTCAATTACACGACCAAATTTCGACAAAAGGGAGGGATGCAACCACGAGGACTTCCCAGGGGGTCACCTATCCTAGTATTACTCTCGCCCAAGCACGCTTAACTTCGGAGTTCTGATGGGATCCGGTGCGTTAGTGCTGGTATGATCGCATCCATCATTCATAGCACTCTAAATTCTATTAAACACCTCCTTCCTCCCAATGCCATAGCCTGCCCCCAACCGACCTAGCCTCCACGCGCACCGACGCATAACGCCGCACGTCACGCCCATCCTCAACGCCCCCATCACCTGTCCTAACGACGTCATTCCTGCAAAAAATAAATAATAATATTTTTTCAATTACACGACATAATTTCGACAAAAAAGGGCTGCAACACGACGACTTCCCAGGGTGTCACCATCCTAGTACTACTCTCGCCCAAGCACGCTTAGCTTCTGGAGTTTTGATGGGATCCGGTGCTTAGTGCTGGTATGATCGCATCCATCATTCATAGCACTCTAAATTCTATTAAACGCCTCCTTCCTCCCAACGCCCTAGCCTGCCCCCCACCGACCTAGCCTCCACGCGCACCGACGCATGACGCCCCCGTCACGCCCATCCTCAACGCCCCCATCACCTGTCCTAACGACGTCGTTCCTGCAAAAAATAAATAATAATATTTTTTCAATTACACGACCAAATTTCGACAAAAAGGAGGGATGCAACACGAGGACTTCCCAGGGGGTCACCCATCCTAGTACTACTCTCGCCCAAGCACGCTTAACTTCGGAGTTCTGATGGGATCCGGTGCGTTAGTGCTGGTATGATCGCATCCATCATTCATAGCACTCTAAATTCTATTAAACACCTCCTTCCCCCAACGCCCTAGCCTGCCCCCACCGACCTAGCCTCCACGCGCACCGACGCATGACGCCGCCCGTCACGCCCATTCTCAACGCCCCCATCACCTGTCCTAACGACTCGTTCCTGCAAAAAATAAATAATAATATTTTTTCAATACACGACCAAATTTCGACAAAAAGGAGGGATGCAACACGAGGACTTCCCAGGGGGTCACCCATCCTAGTACTACTCTCGCCCAAGCACGCTTAACTTCGGAGTTCTGATGGGATCCGGTGCGTTAGTGCTGGTATGATCGCATCCATCTTCATAGCACTCTAAATTCTATTAAACACCTCCTTCCTCCCAACCCTAGCCTGCCCCCACCGACCTAGCCTCCACGCCACCGACGCATGACGCCGCCCGTCACGCCCATCCTCAACGCCCCATCACCTGTCCTAACGACGTCGTTCCTGCAAAAAAAAATAATAATATTTTTTCAATTACACGACCAAATTTCGACAAAAAGGAGGGATGCAACACAGGACTTCCCAGGGGGTCACCCATCCTAGTACTACTCTCGCCAAGCACGCTTAACTTCGGAGTTCTGATGGGATCCGGTGCGTTAGTGCTGGTATGATCGCATCCATCATTCATAGCACTCTAAATTCTATTAACACCTCCTTCCTCCCAACGCCCTAGCCTGCCCCCACGACCTAGCCTCCACGCGCACCGACGCATGACGCCGCCCGTCACGCCCATCCTCAACGCCCCCATCACCTGTCCTAACGACGTCGTTCCTGCAAAAAATAAATAATAATATTTTTTCAATTACACGACCAAATTTCGACAAAAAGGAGGGATGCAACACGAGGACTTCCCAGGGGGTCACCCATCCTAGTACTACTCTCGCCCAAGCACGCTTAACTTCGGAGTTCTGATGGGATCCGGTGCGTTAGTGCTGGTATGATCGCATCCATCATTCATAGCACTCTAAATTCTATTAAACACCTCCTTCCTCCCAACGCCCTAGCCTGCCCCCCACCGACCTAGCCTCCACGCGCACCGACGCATGACGCCGCCCGTCACGCCCATCCTCAACGCCCCCATCACCTGTCCTAACGACGTCGTTCATGCAAAAAACAAATAATAATATTTTTTCAATTACACGACCAAATTTCGACAAAAAGAGGGATGCAACACGAGGACTTCCCAGGGGTCACCCATCCTAGTACTACTCTCGCCCAAGCACGCTTAACTTCGGAGTTCTGATGGGATCCGGGCGTTAGTGCTGGTATGATCGCATCCATCATTCATAGCACTCTAAATTCTATTAAACACCTCCTTCCTCCCAACGCCCTAGCCTGCCCCCACCGACCTAGCCTCCACGCGCACCGACGCATGACGCGCCCGTCACGCCCATCCTCAACGCCCCCATCACCTGTCCTAACGACGTCGTTCCTGCAAAAAATAAATAATAATATTTTTTCAATTACACGACCAAATTTCGACAAAAAGGAGGATGCAACACGAGGACTTCCCAGGGGTCACCCATCCTAGTACTACTCTCGCCCAAGCACGCTTAACTTCGGAGTTCTGATGGGATCCGGTGCGTTAGTGCTGGTATGATCGCATCCATCATTCATAGCACTCTAAATTCTATTAAACACCTCCTTCCTCCCAACGCCCTAGCCTGCCCCCACCGACCTAGCCTCCACGCGCACCGACGCATGACGCCGCCCGTCACGCCCATCCTCAACGCCCCCATCACCTGTCCTAACGACGTCGTTCTGCAAAAAAAAATAATAATATTTTTTCAATTACACGACCAAATTTCGACAAAAAGGAGGGATGCAACACGAGGACTTCCCAGGGGGTCACCCATCCTAGTACTACTCTCGCCCAAGCACGCTTAACTTCGGAGTTCTGATGGGATCCGGTGCGTTAGTGCTGGTATGATCGCATCCATCATTCATAGCACTCTAAATTCTATTAAACACCTCCTTCCTCCCAACGCCCTAGCCTGCCCCCCACCGACCTAGCCTCCACGCGCACCGACGCATGACGCCGCCCGTCACGCCCATCCTCAACGCCCCCATCACCTGTCCTAACGACGTCGTTCTGCAAAAAAAAATAATAATATTTTTTCAATTACACGACCAAATTTCGACAAAAAGAGGGATGCAACACGAGGACTTCCCAGGGGGTCACCCATCCTAGTACTACTCTCGCCCAAGCACGCTTAACTTCGGAGTTCTGATGGGATCCGGTGCGTTAGTGCTGGTATGATCGCATCCATCATTCATAGCACTCTAAATTCTATTAAACACCTCCTTCCTCCCAACGCCCTAGCCTGCCCCCACCGACCTAGCCTCCACGCGCACCGACGCATGACGCCGCCCGTCACGCCCATCCTCAACGCCCCCATCACCTGTCCTAACGACGTCGTTCCTGCAAAAAAAAATAATAATATTTTTCAATTACACGACCAAATTTCGACAAAAAGGAGGGATGCAACACGAGGACTTCCCAGGGGGTCACCCATCCTAGTACTACTCTCGCCCAAGCACGCTTAACTTCGGAGTTCTGATGGGATCCGGTGCGTTAGTGCTGGTATGATCGCATCCATCATTCATAGCACTCTAAATTCTATTAAACACCTCCTTCCTCCCAACGCCCTAGCCTGCCCCCCACCGACCTAGCCTCCACGCGCACCGACGCATGACGCCGCCCGTCACGCCCATCCTCAACGCCCCCATCACCTGTCCTAACGACGTCGTTCCTGCAAAAAAAAATAATAATATTTTTTCAATTACACGACCAAATTTCGACAAAAAGGAGGGATGCAACACGAGGACTTCCCAGGGGGTCACCCATCCTAGTACTACTCTCGCCCAAGCACGCTTAACTTCGGAGTTCTGATGGGATCCGGTGCGTTAGTGCTGGTATGATCGCATCCATCATTCATAGCACTCTAAATTCTATTAAACACCTCCTTCCTCCCAACGCCCTAGCCTGCCCCCCACCGACCTAGCCTCCACGCGCACCGACGCATGACGCCGCCCGTCACGCCCATCCTCAACGCCCCCATCACCTGTCCTAACGACGTCGTTCCTGCAAAAAATAAATAATAATATTTTTTCAATTACACGACCAAATTTCGACAAAAAGGAGGATGCAACACGAGGACTTCCCAGGGGGTCACCCATCCTAGTACTACTCTCGCCCAAGCACGCTTAACTTCGGAGTTCTGATGGGATCCGGTGCGTTAGTGCTGGTATGATCGCATCCATCATTCATAGCACTCTAAATTCTATTAAACACCTCCTTCCTCCCAACGCCCTAGCCTGCCCCCCACCGACCTAGCCTCCACGCGCACCGACGCATGACGCCGCCCGTCACGCCCATCCTCAACGCCCCCATCACCTGTCCTAACGACGTCGTTCCTGCAAAAAAAAATAATAATATTTTTTCAATTACACGACCAAATTTCGACAAAAAGAGGGATGCAACACGAGGACTTCCCAGGGGTCACCCATCCTAGTACTACTCTCGCCCAAGCACGCTTAACTTCGGAGTTCTGATGGGATCCGGTGCGTTAGTGCTGGTATGATCGCATCCATCATTCATAGCACTCTAAATTCTATTAAACACCTCCTTCCTCCCAACGCCCTAGCCTGCCCCCCACCGACCTAGCCTCCACGCGCACCGACGCATGACGCCGCCCGTCACGCCCATCCTCAACGCCCCCATCACCTGTCCTAACGACGTCGTTCCTGCAAAAAATAAATAATAATATTTTTTCAATTACACGACCAAATTTCGACAAAAAGGAGGGATGCAACACGAGGACTTCCCAGGGGGTCACCCATCCTAGTACTACTCTCGCCCAAGCACGCTTAACTTCGGAGTTCTGATGGGATCCGTGCGTTAGTGCTGGTATGATCGCATCCATCATTCATAGCACTCTAAATTCTATTAACACCTCCTTCCTCCCAACGCCCTAGCCTTCCTGTCCCACCCGACCTAGCCTCCACGCCGGCACCGAC
>NW_026020481.1:0-13950 GCF_900185275.1 Solanum verrucosum | reverse complement strand
TGGGATCATTACCGGAGAACAATCGTCAAATAAACTGCTACCAACAAACAGAATCCCCTTTTTTTTAAGAAAAGGAATAATCATTTAGAGAGGATGAGTATCCTTAAAGTTCAAAGTTGCTGCAAGGCGAGAATACCACTGTCGTGATGCTTGTCTCAACCCATATAATGATTTTCTAAGATGACAAACATGATCTAGACTAGGTGGAGTCATACCCGTAGGAAATTTCATATGAATGAGGAGGAGGATATCATGAGTCTGAATAGTATAGAATTATCATAATGTTGAGGTGTTGGATGTGTAGAATCATCCTAGGGGGAGAAGTGTAAGGAAACAATGGATGAGGGAAAGACTGATAAGAGAAAGGAAAAATAGATTCATGAAACTGAACATTTCTCGAGACAAAAACATTTCTGGTTTTGAGGTTCAAAAGCTTATATCCCTTTTACTCAATAGGATATCCCAAGAACACACAACGGACAACCCTATGAGCAAATTTAGGTCTGCCTTGAGATAATGTAAAAGCAAAACATAGATAACCCAAAACTTCTCAGATAATGATAGGAAGACAGTTTGTTAAACACCATTTCGTATGGAGTCTTCCCTTTTAGAACTGAAGAAGGGAACCTATTAATCAAGAGTGTTGCGGTCAGTAAGCATTCTCCCAGAAAGAAATAGGCAACTTGGATTGGTGTAATAGGGCTCTAAATGTCTCTAAGAGATGTCTATGTTTTATTTCAACCACACCCATTTTGTTCTGGGTGGCAGTACACGATGTTTGATGCAAAATTCCTTGAGAAAGAAAAAATTGTGAGTTATTAGTCCCACTTCCAAGCTCTAGAGCATTATCAGACCTAATCACTTGTACTTTACTGCCAAATCGTCTATCTACCATATCAAGAAAGTATTTGATCATGGTAAAAACATTACTTTTGGTACTTAATAAGTAAGTCCACGTAGCTCTGCTGAAATCATCGACTATGGTAAGAAAGTACCGAAAACCATTGTAGGTTTGAGACTTGTAAGGACCCCAAGTGTCTACATGAATAAGTTCAAAAAACTTTGGAAGTTTTAATGGAACTTGAGGGAAAGGGAAGCTTGGATTGTCTTGCTAAAGGACAGATATCAAAAACACAATTAGAATCATATGGAAGAGTAAAAGTAAGAGATGTAATTCTTTTCATTGCATGAATTGGCAAATGCCCCAGTCTGATATGCCATAATATTACATCACTTTGCTTTCTTATAGGAGTAGAAACTGAATTACATTTGGAGTAGACATCCTTAGGTGAATACAAAGAACAAATAGAAACTAAAAAGCTGAGAACACAACGTAGAAGTGTTGAGATGATAGAGTCCATTCACAACATCACCAAGTGCCAGAGGGGTCTTCACTGAATGGCCCTGTAAAACACAATCAGAAGAAAAGAAGGTGAGTAAACAATTCAGTTGCACACACAATTTGTGCACTTATATTAGATTGATTCTGAAGGAAGGAACAAATAAAACATCAGTGAGAATAATATCATGAGAAAGAGTGACTGTTCCTTTGTGAGTTACCCTCACTTTGTAGGAATTAGGCAAATTGACAATGAGGGGGAAAGGTAAGGCAAGAAGAGATGTGAAAAACTTTGAGTCATAAGACATATGCTCAGTTACTCATGTATCTAAAATCCAAGAACTAGAATTAGCATATGTAAGATACACTGCAGGATTATGGAAAATATTACCAGCATAGTTCAACATGTTAGCATTGACCTCTGAAGGTGAGGACATATGTTGTGTGATTTTAGCTTGTTGAAGAGGCTGCATCAGCTGATTAATTTGTTCATGAGTGAACTGTGGTCCTTCATTCCTTGCTTTTGTGCTGAAACCATTTCCTTTTCCATTTTCTGCCATAACAGAGTTTCCTTGAAACATTCCAGATGATTTCTTAGTTTTAGTAAGCTTAAAATCCGGAGGAAAGCCTATGATTCTGTAGCACTTGTCAAAAGAGTGACATGGCTTCTTACAACATGAACAAATAAGAGTATTCTTTCTATTTCTAAAATCAGAACCTCCTTGAAAGCTGTTAGGTCCTGGGTTTTTCTGTTGTGCAGCCATTAAAACAGAAGAATCAACAGGAAAGTTAGAGCTAGCATAACCCTCTCTTTGTTTTTCATCCTGAATTAGCAAGGAATAAACGTGATTAACATTTGGCAATGGTGATTGCATAAGAATATTATTTCTTACACCTGCATATGTTTCATCCAACCCCATAAGAAATTGAATTAGCCTTTCATCTTGCTTTGATTTGAACATTTTTATCTTTCCCTCACAGGTACAAGTGTAGGAGCAAACAAAATTATTGTCATTAGTAATCCAGCTCATCCCAAAGAAGCTTGATCTTAGTAAAATATCCTACTACATCAGGGGATCCCTGCACAAGATCATTTAGTTCTCTCTGCAAGTGGTATAGTTTTGCACCATTTGCCTGTCCAAATCTATTTTCCAAGTCTGTCCAGAGTTCTTTCGCAGAATTAGAGTAAAGGACGCTACCTGCAATTTCCTTAGAAAGTGAGTTAAGTAACCAAGAAATTACCATGTCATTGCATCTTCCCCAGAGCTTGTGATTAACTGAACCAATTGTTGGAGCTTGATAGGTTCCATCAATGAAGCCCAACTTGTTCTTAGTTAAAAGGGCTATCAAAACAGATCTCTTCCAACCTCCATATCCTTTTCCATCGAAGGTGGAGTTGAGTAGAGTCATCCCTGGTGAGTCTGAAGCATGAAGAAAAAAGGGCTGCTTGAGTCCAATGCCTCAGAAGTATTTGTGACAACAACATCAGGTGTTATTTGGATTCAAGGAAAAAGAAGAACTGAAGAAGAAGAAAATGAGCAAAGGATTTAACCTTGTTCTGATACCATGAAGAATTACAAACTGTAAAGAAGTAGAATGGAGAAATTTTTCTCTGTGTATTTCTCTTCTCAATATGTACAACTATATATAGGAAAAATAACAAAGAAGCAAAAGAATACTCTTATACACTTGTCTATCTCTAATTGGACTAAAATCTAACAAACTAACCAAATTGTATTTGATGATCACGTGACCTCTTCCTTTATTGTTTCTAATGTGTGGAGAGGATTATATCCAGCACAAGATGATCTAACGGATGTGACAATGCCAGGTGTCTTGTTTGTAGGCAAATCCAAAACAGCTAGTGAAATTTGAAAATGAGACTTAGGATCCTTGTATATTGTTTCTGCCGCCATTACCTCCACTTCTCCTCTACTCTTCTCTTTAGAATTAATATCATTAATAGAGGTTGATGATGAATTAATAATGTCAACAAGTATTGCATCCAAAAGTTTCACATCTCCGATCAATTTTTCCCTCCCGGCTCTCATGATCATAATATAAACTATATTGCCTCCAGCACTATTACCCCTACAAACACACGGTTGAAATCACCGTGATTTTCAATCCACGGTATCAAAAACAAAGTGTGATATGACCCACTGAAGATCATCCCAACAATCCTGGATTGTCTGGATGTCATGCTCAGGGGCAAGACAGTAATCTATAGAAATCGCTATGCAATTTGATTCGAAACCAGATGGTTGAGGTAATAATGCTCTGTTTTAAAAATGCAGATCCTATTACAAGTCCTCCGCCGCGGTAATACACTAGGACAGGGAGTTTTTTGGAAGGTAGAGTCTAGCGGAGACGTGAGAAGAGATTTTCATGTCTTTTGATGACACACCAGTCGTTGGATCTTCCAGCGATGGTGGAACTTCATGTACACCAGCAAGTTCGTAGAAATGTTCTACTCAACCGTCTTTATAGAGTCGATAGAATGGGAAGAAATCGATGACGCCATCATTGTTGTTGTTGTTCTTGTTGTCGTTGGAAGAGGCCATAGTTGAAACAAAGTATGCAAATGTTAGAAAAACAGAGTATGGAAATATTGTATTTTGGGTTGGAGATGAATGGAACATATTGTAGTTTATATAGAGAGAAAAAAAAAGGTCACTCTTCGCTTAGTCTATTTTTTTCATGTTTTATTTTCAACATTAATTATTTATTTTTCAAATCAGTTTCAAAATTTAAGAGCATACATCAATTAGTACGAAGTATTTTGATAAAATATTCATGTTGATCTTTATTTCTCAAAAGATATGAAAAGTTGAAAATGAACAAGTAAAAGTGAACTAAGAGAGTACTCTCTCTATCTTACTCTATATGACATATTTCGAATTTCAAAAGTCAAACAATTTTATTTTAACTCTAATTTTGAGCTTTAGATTTTTAAGTGTTTATATTTTAAAATTACTATTGATTTTTAAAAATGTAAAGAATATAATTTTAAAAAATAAATGCACGATAGATAAATACTTCTAGAAGATAATAGTACAAAAATCAGGATAGTACCTCGAAACTGACCAACTAAGATAGGTACTAGAGGACTTGAGACAAGGGCAGAGCTACATCTAGCTAAGGGAGGTCAGATGAACAATCTTCGTCAGATTTTTTTTTGCAAGTATATATATTAAATATCGATATTTTTGAATATACTAATTGATGAACACCCTTGACAAAGTAAATAAAATATAGCCTAATAGTTAAGGCCGTTCAAATTAACTTTGGGGACTTGGATTGAGCCCAAAATTAGACATTTTGTTTAAATTTTAAATTTTTTATTTAAGTTAAAAAAGAGAATAGAAATGACAACAAAATTTATTTTTTTTACTTGTTCAAAAATGAACATTCTTGAAAAAAAATCTTAGCTCCCCATTCTGACCAAAAGAAGGCATTTACATTTGTAGGAAAAGAGTAATAAATGAATAGGATGGACAGCCACATATAGGCAAATAGGGTATTTGTGTCTATCAATGTCTTTTTATTTAATAGAAAATTTATGGAAATTAACTACTCTATATAACCTAAAGAAATTCGGCGAAAATTCAAAGGATTCATATTATCCAGGATTATTTTAAAACTTGGAATATCTTGATCTGTTTAATAATCTCATAAAATTTAAAAAATATAATAATTACTCATTTAAAAAGTAGTAGTATAATTTAGAGAATACATGTTATATATTATATATATATATATATGTTTTATATATTCATCAACCCAGAGCTATTAAGTGCATTAAAGTGGGAACTGCATAGCATCGAGAGTAATATCCAACACGCAAATAGACGCATAGGAGTCCAAAGAACTATTAGTTTACTAATTTAGTTCCTTTGGACTCCTATGCGTCTATTTGCGTGTTGAATATTACTCTCTATGCTATGTAGTTCCCACTTTAATGCACTTAATAGCGCTAGATTGACTAATGTTGGTCGATTTGATGAATATAGACCCCCGTGATTATAAAGTTTGTCTGTTAAGTCTGTTGTTTCTAATATTTCTAGATATAGGGTTAAAACCTCTTTTATTTTCTGCCACTCGAATTTAGTCTGTAATTCTCTATATAAGTACCAATAATTTAACCTTAATTGGTTGACAAAAGGGTGTTTTTTCATATATTATAAAATACTATATCAATTAGCTGAAACTAATTTGTATTCTTTAAACAATGTGTACCCAATGTTGACACCCAATTTTGACCCTGCACAATATAAATTAATTGTCGAGCTTCTTCAATTTCAAAATGATTTAAAGTAATTAGTTTTATAAAAATTAAAAAAAAAGATAATAAAATAAATAAAATAAATATAGTTTGCAAGTCATTTTAAATAGTTTCGTCACTTTGTAAATGATATATATGTTTTATATAATTATGTGTACAATTAATGTATTTTACATTCAAAAAAATCACCTCAAAAAGATTTTTATTTTAAATGTTTTATTAGTGATGATTGTAGTTTTGAAATTAATGAGTCTTATGAAATTCGAAATGCTTGCAAGTTATTTTTAAAAGTAATTTTTGTCTTTTGTAATAATTTTAAAATAATGAATACGTATATTTCCACAATCACGTTAATTTATAAATATTTGAAAATCATCAAAAAGATTTTACATTTTTTAGTTAAATATTGTATTAGTTTAGGTTAAATTATGGTTATAATTTTGAGTAGTTAATTTATAATTGAGTTAATTATTTTATTTTGTTAAGATTAAGAAGCTTGTTAATTAATCAATATTAATTCATCCTAATTAAATTTTAGTCAAATTCCCTAAGTTAAACTCAATTTGGCTAACTTCTTAATTTCCATTGGCCATAATTGCAATTCATGTGGCCATTTCCTATTTTCAAATCCAACTATCTTTTTATCCCACTTCTTGGACCATTTTTCAGCCCATTCCCAATCCTTTTCAGCAACCTTCCAGCCGGCCCAAATCCCATTAGCAGCCCACCAATTCAATTCCAGAAACCCATTCCAGCAAAATACATACAACACCAACTCTTCATCCAAACTTCAGCCCATTCTCAACTCCAAAAGACCCAACCCATATCCACCAATACATACATAACATACAACATCATTATGTACAGCAGTACATACGCCGCCCCGCTCTGTTTCTTCTTCTTCTCCACGCAAGAACATCAAGCAAAAGGCTGCAAACGAAACCCAGAAAATTCAGCGAGAAATCCACAGACGTCAACTCATCCCATCCCCTCTTCCCCTTTTGTCAGAAATCTCCATACTTCCTACTGTTTGCCTTTGAAAAGAGGAAAAAATTAAAAAAAAAACGTTTTGAATCTTTTTTTTTCTCAACAGTTTCCCCCCTAAAATCACCCCCAACTTCCTCTATAAATAATTTTACATTGATGAGGAGGTGGAACAAGTTTGGAAATTGGATTTTGACATATTTTAGAATTCGATTATTTGACGATAAACATTTAAACTTAAGAATTTTATATCTAGCTTTCTGATTCTAAGTTCCAAGAAGATCGACGCTTAGATTTTCTAGCTTATTGTTGTATTTAGATTTCATAATAGAAGAGTCTCCGCTCTCAAGCTCGTTGTCGTCCAGTCGCTGCTCCGGAAAAGGTATACTTCTCCATTTTTGCGTCCTTTCCTATTCTAACTGTAATTTGTTGTTTGATGTGGCTGATTAAATTTTACTTACTTTTCTCGTCTAAAATCCTAATTTTCCACCCTTAGTATTGCAGTATTGGCTTGTTTCATAGTTTGTTCTTGCTAACTTCCAGTAAAAGATAGAGTTCCGGTTATATTAAGTTGCTATTTTTTTTCCGTTTTCAACCATGACTAGAATGTGTATGTAGGTCGATTTCCGGCTGTTACTATTTTATTGAATTAGCTCTTATAACATTGTTGCGGTTGGCCTTGAATCTTTATCAATCTTAGCTTATGCCTATTGTTTTATTTAAAATAGTATTTTGGACTGATTTAAGAGTCTCCACTTAATTTTTCAGAAAAAATCAAGAAAACTGTTGTTTTCAAAAGACTAAAACAGAAATCTAGTGAAAACTTAAAAAGGGTTCGAGGTTCTTATTAGCATTTCGGGAAGGGTTTGAAAGCACCCGAAATGTCCGCTAATATGCGGTTATCCGACAATTAATTCTTTGGCTAAAATGTTTAAACTTAACTTGATTTGCGAAATTGTACTACTTTTTAGTTAGGACCATAGAAAAATAATGAAATATTATTTAAGTGAAATATTTCATAAACTTATTTATTTATCATTTATTTATTTATTTTTTAGTCAAGTTAAAGATGAGTAATTTAGTTAAGTAATTAATTCAAAATAGGTATCTTTCGGGGATTTGAATATTTTCGACCTTAAGATTAACAACAAACATTGACAAGTAAATAAATATAATGAAAATAAATAGGGAAAGAGACTTGGGCCCAAATTTGGTTTTTCCTATCCGTCTGGGCCAGTATTTGGGCCCATTTTCGTTTTGAGCCTTTGGCCCATTTGAATTACTTGTACCTGTCCTAAGAACTAACAAGTATAACGAATAAGTGGGCTTAGGCCCAAAAATAATAGAATACAACTTTTTCTATATAAAAATTGGGCCCTTGGCCTAATCTTTTCAATTCTCCCTGATGCCAAATTCCTTCAATCCTGTTCATCGATTTTAATGGTCGGCTGACTCGGAAAGGAGGAATTTGAGCCTTTATGGCTCTCCCAAAATGCAAGAAAGACTGTAGGAGTTTATAGTGAAACTCGGGCGGATTTCACATGCAATAAAATAAATAAAATACATAAGTAATACTCATAATAATTCGTAAGGAGAAATGAAACAATAAGATGCTTTCGGTACAATAACTTCAAGAAGAAAATAATAAAATAAAAAAATAAAATTAACAGCATGCCAAACACACGATTTAACTAGGATATCCACACATGCTCCTTCTACTTCAAACGATGCCAATAATGTCAAAGAGTATTCCAATCTCACGGTAAATTGAAATTATGACCAATGTACTCAATCCAACAATAACTTCAATTTTTTTACACTAGAAAACTAATATCACTACACTTCTCATAATAGACAAATTGATAATGACCAACTTCTCTTTTCATGATGGAAGAAGAGAACCCAACAAACATAACATAACATAGGGGACATATAAGTATTGCCAACCATTAGGACAAAATCAAATGCAAGAGAAAAGATTTCAATTAAATTAATCATTAAGACCCATTTAGTGATGAATATGTATCTTTTGGCTTATTAATAATAATAAATAAATAAAAGAAAGATAAGAAATAAATTTAAAAAAAAATAAAATAAAAATAAAAAAAATAAAAAGAAATAAAAAGAGAACAACAAAGTGACCAAGTACTTTGGCAAGATAATTGGAAATAAGCATGGTCATACTACAAAAAATTCATTAAGTAGTGTTATTGATTTTGACATCAAGGCTCCCGAAGCTATAGACAAAAAAAATAAAAAAAATAAATAGATATATATATATATATATATATCCTTTTCAATCCAAACAAGAACTAAACCGGCTATTTCTTAACCAAACCAAACATTAGACATCACGTAACACTCGTGGACAATGGCCGGAAACACATAATTGCTAACTTACGAAACACACGGAGAGATATACCAAGAATACATGATTAGCTCACGCCAAAATGAAAGTCACATTCACATGAAATATTAAAGAGCCACAGATTGCCAAGATGCTTTCTATCACAAAAATGGCTACAGAGAAATAGAAATGTGACCATATTAAAGACCGAAATTCCCGGATTCTTTGACCATTAAACAGTACCAAAACCAAACCAAATTATGTCTAAAAATACAAGAAGACAATTAGATTCATAGTCACACATTTTTTGAAGCTAAAACAGTGAGCAACAAATGACTCTAGAGGACTAGTATGAGATGTTTTCCTCCCGAAACGAGATATAAACAGATTTTTAGACATGCCTTGAAGAATACAAACTTAAAACTCCAACTTGTACTCAACAACAACCAAGTATACAATAACATAATTTATTCGGCACCATCCGAACACATAACGAAAGCATGAACGTCGTTTCAACAACATAAAAGCAAAACAATACCATGGCTATCCAATGAAGAACAAGCTAAAGCTCGAGGCGAGCACATTGATCACGAATTCGGAAGAAAGAAGAAACCAATAGAGAGACAAACCAAAACGAGCATTAAGCTATCTTAGAGTCTAAACACACGTTATTCATTTCAGAAAAATAAGATGAAGATTAGAGCCATCACTTGGATTCGAACACATCATATAAGAGCATCTCAAGGCCCATACTATCCACGACTCACACCTGAACGTCTACCGGAGACTAAACAAAATGAAAGAGATTAGAGTTATTCACCTTTCGATGGGCAGAGAACAGGAAACGATGAACAGGGGACGACTCCACCACTACGTAAACTTGACCACAAGCAGCGATTAAGAAGCTTGGACAGAATGCCGAACCCAGAATACTCAAAACTAGTTCTCTTTTCCCAAAGTGTATTTCGTATGTATTTTAGCTATTTTGCTTAAATTGATCTTAGTCTTTTTCTCTAAATTTTCCAACCCTTTAAATGGAGAAGGAGAGACATATATATAGGGGAAATTCCAATTCACGTTTTGAATGAAGAACGGATAGGAACAGGGGCAGAAACGAAATTTTCCTCCGATTTCAGAATTCAAAATCTGGAGCAGAGAGCAGCTAGGACGAAATTTTCTCCAAAATTTCAGAAAATCCGGACAAGGCAGCAGGGCTGCTGCGAGTTGGTGATGGCAGACGCTTGCTTTTCCGGGGATTCCGCTGAATTGTTGCTGCTGCTTTGACGTTTTTTAACTGCTAAAGAAGAAGGAGAACGTGGGGGGTCATTAGTTACTGCCGTACGTATGTATAATTGTTTTGAATTGTATGTATTGCTGTTGTCATTATGGCTGGGCCCTTTTTTTTAATTGTTATTATTATTATTATTATTATTATTATTATTATTATTATTGTTGTTGTTGTTGTTAGAAGAATCAAGAATGGGTTTGTTGGAATTATATTGGTATTGTATTGTTGCTGTACGTAGTTGCTTGCTGAGGGAATTGGGTTGGTTTTTTATTTTTATTTATTTATTTCTTCTTTTTTTTTGAATTGGAAATGGGCTGCCCAAAATTGGTCTTCAACTAGTAATAAAACGAATTAATATAATTAGACTATCGAGCTTCTCAATCTTAATGAAATAAAATAATTAATTTAATTATAAACTAATTAATTCAAAAAAATATAGACCACTATATGACTGAACTAATTAACCAAATATTTAATTAAAACAAAATCTTTTTAGATGATTTTCAAATAATCATAAAATATACTAATTATATACATAATTATGTAAAACAAATATATTATCTAAAATTATAAAAAGTGACAAACTAGTTAAAATAACTTGCAAACATATATATATATATATATATATATATATATATTTTAATTTTATAAAACTAATTATTTTAAATCGTTTGAAATTGAAGAAACTCGATAATTAATATATATTGTGGAGGTCCAAAATTGGGTGTCAACACCTATTGATCCCGAATTTGCATTGATGCTTAGTGTTAGGCGTCATTTTCTTCATTATTTCGTATCAAGTTGAATGAATAAATACGACAAGCTTTCTAGTTCGCATATAGTACTTTGATCATAATGATCTCTCGTTGGATTCATAGGGAGTATGATTGTGCTATTTCCAATTACTTAAGCTGTTGTTAGTAAGTGTAGTTAGTCATCTAAGTTTCATTTTGTTTGTGTTGAATTCTTGCTGTCCATTAAGAAGATAGTTGAGGTGTTTGGTTAGTTTTTTTTTTTTTGTATGCCAAGATGTCTCCTTTGATATTATTTAAGTTAAAAATAAAAAAAAATAAAAAAATGCTCATAAGTTAGATTTTAACATGTTTCTTTGATTTCTATGAAGAGAATTTTAAGAAGGCATGTGCATTGAGACTAATGTTAATGGTCATATTTGGGATTATGGATGACATATTTGTCCACGGCCTCTTGTGAATTCCAACTCCCGCTATGCTTTTAATTTGATATCATTGGGATAGTGATTTAAGATTCCGACAGTATGATATACATGGAATGATATCTTGGTTGTTGAGAATCTGGTGACGAACATAAACTCGAAATATGGTTTAGATAAAATAAAAATTGGTTTGTTTGTCAAGTGTAGCTTTTCCGTTGCTCCAATTACTTCTTATATTAGGTCCATAATGCCTTAATTTCTTGTTTTGCTTTAAGCTAAAATAAGTCGTTTCTCAAATTAATTTATGCAATAGTCAATTTCTTTTTTTTTAAAAGAAGATCGAGTGTGACAATAGTTTCTCGGCATAGTATGTCTTGATTTAATTAAGTTAATAATAGAGGAATACCTTATCTTTACATGCTTATCCCCCAATTCTTGGTGTCTAAAGTTAGCTACATTGAATTTGCAATGAAAAATGCCAAATTTCCTTCGGGTTTAAAAAATAGTGCATCAACTAATCCTCTCATTCCATTTACTAACTTGTACTCACATTGCTCACTATGTGTATGCTTATCTCCTTCATGAGTAAATCATTTGATCATGTATATGTTGAAAGCTTTATCTCTTTTCTAATTCTTTTCATTCTCTTTGTGTGTATGTGAATCCCTTTGAGTCCATGGTGGACTTATCTACCTTGCATTCCGAGTTAAGCCATAAAGGCTTGATCTTCGCTCTCCCTATGTATCGAGTCAGCCGGGCAAAGAAAACCGAAGGACAAGGCTGGAAAGTCAACATTACAGGTTCCGAAAAGTCAAAAAATGGGCTGTATACATGTTGTATACAGTGGTATACGCTGCTATGAGGGCCCAAAACGCATAGACAGAGGGCGGAGGCGAGATACATGTGTCCGGAAGCAAGAGATGCATGAAAAGAGCTGATATATATGCTCATATACACTGATATACGCCCAGTGTATACGCAAAAACGGGAATTGGATTCAAATTTGAAGGGGCCCAATTTCCTTATTTCTTTTACTATTTTTAATTGTTTACTTTATGCTTGACTAATTTTATTTAACTCTAACCATAGAATATTTTAATTAACCTATTTATATCCCCAAAAATGAGCTATATTCTTTATGTCGGTAAAACTTTTTATCAATTCGTGTAATTTATTTGAAAAATCTTTAGTCAAACTTTTACTTTATCCTTCAATTAATTAACATAGTTTTCATATTTTAATTCGGTTCCAAATCATTTTTTTTTAAAAAGTGAGTAAATAAAAATCAACCTAATTCGTAAGAAAAAAAATAAAATTCTGATCACATTTAATTCAATGTTCAATAATGTCTTCTTTCTTAATTAAAATGTGTCACTTATTTAATATTTTCTCAAAGTTAATCAAATATTGTAAGTTATTATTTTTTATGTTAAATCATTATTTTCCTTAAAATAGTCAAATATATTTTGTCAAGTCACAGTCAACCGCATGTTAGCGGGCACTCGAATGCCTTAACCCCTTCTCGAAGTGTAAATTGAACCCCGAACCCTCTTTGGCATTTTCAATGATTTTTGTTTAGTCTTTGAAAATTATAAGTTTCTTAAATTTCTTTTAAAAATAATGACGACTCTTTTCTAAGTATTTTTCTGAAATTGTTTTATACTTAGAACATTTCAAAAGTGAATTTTCTAAAGGTCAGAAAATTACGGCATAACACCCAAATCTTCATCGCTCTTGATACCAATAAAAATACGTTCAAATATAGAAAGCATGTTTAAAATTTTATAACTAATAATCAGGTTGTTATAACTAATAATCAGGTTGTTTGTAAAAGTAATAAAGGCTACGTTTGTAAAAAATATGTTGTAAGGGCATCTCCAACCTAATCCTCTATTTTACTCTCCAAATATAGAGTTCTCTATTTTTTCAACAACCAACTCCAACCCAATTCTTATTTTACTCTCTAAAAAGGAATCTTTTTCTCTCTCCTCATATTATATTATTATTTCTATTTCATTCTTATTTTCTTATTTCATAATATAAATCCTTTATTTCTTTTTCCCAATATTACTTTATATATTTTTAATATGATATAAAATTATTTTTATTCTAAATTTTAAATAACATAAATTGCAAGAAAATATACATTATGTGCGATAGGTTTTAAAATTGCGTAAATGAATATAAATTCAAAAACATGAGATGCATGTATTAGATTGTTGTATACATTATGTGTGGATAGGTTTTACTCGATTAATATCTACATATAATTTTATTAGTCTAAAATAACTTTGAGATAACTATGAGAATCTCATCCTACGGTTAAAATATGATGAATTCATCCATAGTAAAAATCAAAATACATTCTATCCTATTTATCTACATAGTAATTTTATTTTATCTAGAAGTAATTTTTTGAGATAAGGATGAAAATCTCATCCTATGGTAAAAATATAGTGAAATCCATCCCATGGTGAAAATGAAGATTACACTATCGTATTAATATTTATAGATAATTTTTACTTATCAAAAA